>NW_007248545.1:82977-168490 GCF_000164805.1 Carlito syrichta | reverse complement strand
ATGACACCCCTCCCCCACCTCACCTCAAGCCTTGGGTGGCCTGGGGCCAGGGGAGCAGAGGGACCCATCAGAGGGTCAACGGGGGTGGGGGGCCAAGAAACACCCTCAGTCTTTTGCCCACCTCCCCCTCTCCTCAGCCCGCTGCTACTCGAAGCAGCAGATGAATGTGGCCCAGAGGGAGAGCTGCATCGGCATGTGCAAGGAGTCCTGCAAGTGAGTGCAGCCGGAGGACCCCAGGTGGAGTGGGTGGGCAAGGACGACTGGCGCTGGCAGGGAGAGCAACAGGCTGGCTTTCTCTTCCAGTGACACCCAGTACAAGATGACCATCTCCATGGCCGACTGGCCTTCTGAGGCTTCCGAGGTGAGATGGCGGAGTGGCCAAGCCCCTGGCGCCCCATCTTTGGGCTGGGGACAAGTCTGGACATAGGAGGCGGGCTGCCCAAACCTTGAGAAGGGCGCTTCTTCCCTCCTTCCTTTCTCCATCTCTCCCTCTCTTCCTCCTCCTTCCCTCCCACCCTTCCTTCCCTCCCTTTCTTCTCTCCTTCCCGTCCTCCCTCCTACCCTCCTTCCTCCTCCCTTTCTTCCTTCCCTTCTTCTTTTCTCCCTTCCCTCCCTCCCTTCCCTTCCTTCCTTCTTTCTCTCCTTCCCTGCCATTCTTCCTTCCTTCATTCCCTTTCCCCCTTCCCTCCTTCCTGTCTTCCTTCCACCAACACTCCCCAGGCCCTGTGCTAGGAACACAGAAGGCCATGAGCTAGGGACACAGAAGGCATGTGAGCCCCTCTGGATCTTACAAGCTACCTGGAGAGAGACACGATGCACAAACAGAAAGGAGATGGTTTCAAAGTGTGGTCATGGCTGTGAAGGACGGTGGGAGAGTAACTGGGAAAAGCACTTTAGACTGAGTGGTCCGGAAAGGCCCATCTGAAAAGGTGATGTTGGAGCTGGGCCACGGGGCCAGCAGGCACAGGGGCAGGAGGTGGGGCGGAGCTGGCAGGATGCCCGGCTCTGCGGGGAGGAGCCTGGAGGCCCGAGTTCCTTCTCCCCAACAGCAGCCACAGCTCACACCATGCCCCTCCTCCTGCTCCCCATCCAGCCTGTGGTCCGAGGGGCTTCGGGAATGTGCAGGGCTATGGCTGTGACGGGGAGGGAATGCTGCGGGTGCCATCTTGTTCAGCTGCCTTCTTGGGTTCCAGGACTGGATTTTCCACGTCTTGTCTCAGGAGCGGGACCGAAGCACCAACCTCACCTTGAGCAGGTGAGCCTGGAGCCTGGGGCAGGGGAAGGCAGGAGGGAGGGGAACCAGAGCCTCGGGGCTGAGATCAGCTGCTCAGACACTCTCTCGCACATCAGATCCTAGAGGAGGAAGCCCTGGGAGTGAGGGAGAGAAAAGCCACCCAGGCACCCTGAGTCTGCCGTCCCCCAAGGAGGAGCCTGGGCTTCCCTCGTCACCTGTTCATCCACAGCCATCCACTCATCCCTCCATCATCCATCCTTCCGTCCTGCCCCCCATCCAGCCTCCATCCATTCATCCGTCTCTCCATCCATCCAACACACACGGCCCATGCTGTCCGGGAGCCATCAGGAGTCTAGGGGACAGATCTGTGCAAGAGGGCGTGTGGGGAGGGAGTCCGTGCAAGCTCTCACTTTAGGAGCCCAGCAGGGAAGATGCCTCCATCTGCCTGAGAGATAAGGGGGGTCTGCATGGGCAGGTGGTGGGGTAGTCAGCTCTCCAAGGAAGAGTAGGAGCGGTTCTAATAGAAGAGGCACAGATGTCCAGGCAGAAGACATGCTTGGGCAAAGACCTGGAGGACAGAGGCAAGGCAGTCTTTTGGAGGCCCAGCGGTATAAGGGGAAGCCACGTGGCCACCCTTCTCCAGGGCAGTGACAGGAGTGCAAGACTTGGGAGCTCTGTGCAGTCACCACGTAAGGGCTGGGCCATCCTGAGGGTGGGGAGAGGGGAACTCAGAGCGGCCCTTTGGGGCTGTCTCAGGCCAGAGTATCCTTTAGGAAACTGGCAGGGATGGGGTGGAGAATGGAGTCACAGGATGGGTGCTGGGCAGAGAGCCCTGAGGGCCTGGGAAGGGTGGCACTTCTAGTTCTGGTTTGGACTTCACCACTCACGGAAACGGACATGTCAGACGCTCAGGCCAGAAGAGGACTGGGGTAGCCTCTTGGCTGCCTTCCAGTGTGTGTGCACATAGGCGTGTGCATGTGTACATGCATGTGTGGACATTCAGTGTATGTGTGTTTGTGTGTCCCGTGTATGCATGGGGAGCATGGTTGTGTGTGCATGTGCGCATGCATTGAACATGCATGGGCATATGTCCATATTGCATATATGTGTGTTTGCATGCATGTGAACATGTGCGTGCATGTGGGGGCATTGTATGTGTGTGCATGTGTGTGGGCATGTGTGTGTTCGTCTGTTTGCATGTGTGTGCATGGATAGGTACGCGTGTGCATGCATATGTGTTTCGGAGAGGGCACAACCATAGTCCCAGCCCTTTTTGCATCCCCTGCAGGAAGGGAATTGTCAAGCTCAACATCTACTTCCAAGAGTTCAACTATCGCACCATTGAGGAATCAGCAGCTAATAACGTGAGTTTGGGAGGCTCCCGACACCCTAGCCCTGCTTCCCTTCCCCCTGCACCCTGAGGGCAGGGAGGGTCCTGAGCTCACTGAGAGAGGCAAGAACCTGCCGCCTGAGCCCCAGCCCTGGGCCAGGCCTCAACCCCGTTCCCCACAGATCGTGTGGCTGCTCTCAAATCTGGGTGGCCAGTTTGGCTTCTGGATGGGGGGCTCGGTGCTGTGCCTCATCGAGTTTGGGGAGATCATCATTGACTTCGTGTGGATCACCATCATCAAGCTGGTGGCCCTGGCCAAGGGCCTGCGGCAGCGGCGGACCCAAGCTCGCTACGCCGGCCCGCCACCCACTGTGGCGGAGCTGGTGGAGGCCCACACCAACTTTGGCTTCCAGCCTGACACGACCCACCACAGCCCCAACACCGTGGCCTACCCCGACGAGCAGAGCCCGCCCATCCCGGGCACCCCGCCCCCGAACTATGACTCCCTGCGTCTGGGCGTCATCGAGTCAGATAGTGAGGGCGACACCATCTAACACAGTCCCTACCCACCCCCGGCAGCTCACAAACTGGAAGCCGAGGAGCCGAGACCATTGCCCAAGGCCTCATTTTATGGTGCCCTCTCCAAAGGGCTGAGACCATAGGTGTCCAGGCCAGAGCTCATGTCCCAGCAGCAACTGGCCAGTCCCAGGCTGAGGGCTCCGTAGGGTCATGGGGCTGGTACAGGACACCAGGAATTGTGTTCTCACCTGGTTCCTGCCCTTATCCCCACCTGCCTGACCCTTGGCCTGGGATGTCCACGTCAGGCCCAGAGACCCCTATGGCAAGCCATCTCCCTCCCAGTGCCAGGCTCCACTCATTCCAGAGAGGAGCAAGCCAGGATGCCATGGGGTCTCTTCCCTCCTGGTCTTGGCTGGCCTCCGTGAGCAGGTGGTGAGAAGGAAGAGCATCAAGCGCCGGGGCTCTGCTAGATGACACCTGCTCTGTTCTAGAAAATAAAAGTAGAAAACACTGAGTCCAGCTTTGTTCTTTGCCTGGGCATCCAGATGCCCTGACACATCCATGGATTGGAAGGGCATCCATACTGGCTTGAGAGAGAGAGAGAGAGACTCGACCTGGTCTAAGCAAAGGGTCTCAGCAGCCCCTCCTTATTTGCCAGGCAGACATTCATTGTTCCCTGACTGGATCACATGCCTGTCTCTGAACCAATCAGTGTGGCCAGCTGGGTAGGTGGCTCCAATTGGTCAGATCTGAATTCATCTGCGCAGACCTGAAGCCAGTTTGGCCTCCAGGAGAATCACATAGTTGAAGGGTGGTCAGTGCTCCTGGGATAGACAGATACAATTTAGGATGCTCCATTAAATTTGAATTTAAGGTAGACAATAAAATTAGTTTTTTAGTATAAATACATCCATGCAATATTTGGGACATATTATACTAATAAATCATTTGTTTCTCTGCAAGCATTCTATATTTTTATTTTTTTAATTTATTTATTTGTTTAGTCATTCATTTATTTATTGTAGCTGGGACTACAGGCATGAGCCACCATGCCCATCTAATTTTTTTTATTTTTTGTAGAGATGAGGTTTTGCTGTTACCTATGCTGACCTCCAACTCTTGGGTTCAAGCAATCCTCCCACCTTGGCCTCCCAAAGTGCTGAAATTACAAGTGTGAGCTGGGCTCGGTGGCTCAGCCTGTAATCCCGCGCCTTTGGGAGGCTGAGGTGAGTGGATTGCCTGAGCCCGTGGGTTCGAGACCCGCCTGGGCAGCGAGACCTCATCTCTACAATAAATAAAAAAAAAATCAGCCGGGCGTGGTAGTGCATGCCTGTAATTCCCGCTACTCGGAAGGCTGAGGTGGAAGGATCGCCGGAGCCCAGCAGGTGGAGGCTGCGGTGGCCGGGAGCGGCCACTGCACTTCAGTCTGGGCGACAGAGTGAGACTCCAACTCAAAAAAAAAAAAAAAGAAATTACAAGTGTGAGCCATACTTTTAATTGCTAAATATGACAACCTTAAGGTCCCCAAACAAAGATCCAGGAGCTGTCACCAAAGAGTGGGGTCTGGCAGGTATAGACAGCTGAGCACTGCAGCACCCTGCTGTCACCTACCAGGTCTCTGGTGATGAAGGAGCACTGACTTTAGAGCCTAGGCCTCTGAGGGCCCAGCACTGCAGGCCTATAGATGAACTGGGTTCCTTGGTCTGGAAGGTAAACAAGCTGGCTTCCCATCAAGTGGTCACAGTAGCACCTGCAGAGGAAGGAGGTGCCACAGAGTCTGTGCCACCCCCCACTGCTAGGATCTGATTAGGGAGGACCCAGAGAAAAGTTTCCCAGCTCCAGCCGGCTAGTCTGCAGGCTGGAGTCATGACTCTTGGTGGTTACCAGTCTTGCTATTATGACTATAGCTTTTATTATTAGCAGTAGCAGTTGTTCACACTCACCGTTGCCATTTGTTGCTCCTAGACAATGGCTACATTGTATCAAACACTCCACTTGTACCATGCCAAGTTCCTTACGCCTTATTTCATTCTCATAACCACTGAGAAACAGTGTCATCCCATTGTACAGGTAAGTAAATTGAGGCTTAGAGAGGTGAAACAAGGCGCCCAAGAGTACTATTCTAGCAAATGACAAAGCTGAGACTCCAGCCTCACCCTCTGGGTGCCAACAGTCATAACAATACCAGTCCCTTTCAGGAGCCCAGAGCTTTTGTACTTATTGAAGCTATGGGGCATTACTACCAGGCTCCTCTGCCTGCTCTTTGGTCTCATATCACTTTGAAAGGGCTTAAGCTACAGAAGGAATTCATCAGCTCTTGTAGTAAAAGCGCAGGGCTTTCAGGCATGGCTGTACACAGGGGCTCGCCTGGATCTGGTGTTTCCGTGTTGCTGTCTCTCTCAAATAGGTTCTGTCCACGTGCTGTTTCCCAAACACATACCTGCGGTTCTAGCTCCATCCCCTCCATGCAACAACCCAAGTGGGAAGAAAGCTCTTCCTTCACGGGGTCTTGGTAGAAGCCCCAAGCATGAGGCTCATTTGGTTCAGGCTCAGTCTGAACTGGTCGTCATGACTGGGGCTGGCTGGGAGATGCTGCTGGCCAGCCCCAAGTGAGGCTCTGGAGGGCAGCCCCTTACAGACACCCATGAGAAGCTCTGTTCAGAGACATTTAGAAGCTGCCTATGGCCATGTGAGCCAGAGATCAGGCCAATGACGGGCATCCAACAGCTCTTTGTTGTGTCTGCTCTCGGGGGACAGTGCAGGCCAGGCCATGGAGTAATGGTCCTGTCACTAAAAGCAGGCTGCAAGCCAGCCTGGCATCCCTCTTCCCTCTGATCATGCTGACCAGGCTCACTCTGGACCCCAGCCCTGCCATATGGAGGCTATCTTGTACCTATCCTATGGCCCCTTCAGAGCCTTTTAGGGCTAAACACGGGGGCTGACAGGGTCTAAATTGTCCAGAAAATGGCTTTCTACAATTCCCAGCTCTATCCCAAAGGAAAGGTGGGTCACAGATGCTGGGGGACGATGAAATTAACGTTGTGTACATGCCATCACCACCACTATCTCAATGGCTCTTCAAATGACCCTATGAGTCAGGGACCATGATAACCCTTGGTTTTCAGATCAGGAGATGAAGCTTGAAGAGGTGAAGTGGCTTTCCCAAGGTCACCCAGCTGGGAAGTGGCAAAGCTTCTAATTAAACCCTAAGGTCCTACACCAAAGCCTAATCAATCTCACGAACACCAGCACACAAAGCTTCACCACAAAGTTTCCACTTTCAAGCAGCACGTGGCACCTTCCAAGCTTCCACTCTCACTGCTTCAAGGCAAGAGCCAGGCTCGAGCCCTGCCAGGAGCAGCCTGTGATCCACCACATGAGAAACCAAAATATTTTTCTTGGCGTGGCTTTGAAGCTGATGCTCCATCGGGGCCAGCCAAACTGGTTCTAGGGAAGCAAGGACATAGCATGTGGGGGCTCCAGAGAAGGCAAACCCGGCAGGACATAGCCCTGGCAGCCTGGTGAACTGACTCAAGAGAGGTCTTGGATGTAGTGAGGCCACTCCAGAGGGGGCACGAGCAGGCTGGCCCCACTGCTGAGATTAGGTGTCCCACCACGAGCTTCCCTCACCCTACACGAGGGCTGGCTGGCGGTCAGTCAGGAGTGCAGGTGCCATGCTGACCAGGCTCACTCTGGACCCCAGCACTGCCACGTGGCGGCTGAGTGACCCCGGGCAAGTCCTTTAAACCTCTGCACACTGGAAACAATATCCTTTGCCTCCCAGGGCTAAGGGGAGGCTTCACAGAGCCAGCCCAGGGAGAAGCAGAGCTGGGCCTGGCCGAGACCCAGGAAGGCTCACCTCCAATGAGTGGCCGGCAACAGACACTGTTGCCAGTCCCCCTCTTCCTTGCCAATAAAACCTGGTTTTGCCCAGGAAGGCAGTAGGCCCAGCCCAGGCAATGAATCTCATAGGTCTGAACCTGTATCTCAAGTGGAGGTGAATTTGTCCCTCAGGAAATTTCTGGAGACGTTTTTGGTTGTTACAACTAGGAGAACACTACTGGTATCTACAGGGTCAGGGTCAGGGATGCTGTTAAATGATGCAGGGATGCAGGGGACAAAGTCATAACAAAGAGCTGTGGGACCCAAACTGTCAGCAGCGCCGAGGTTGAGAAACGGTGGACAAAGCCAGTCCTGCTCCCACTTTGCGACTGGGGGACCTAGGAGAAGATGGAGGGGATATCGTGGGAAAGCCACAGCTTGCCTGACAGAAGGGACGGAGCGGCTGCTCTGCCATCCCTGCCCCGTTTTCTTCCCTGAATGCCTCAGGAGTCGCCTGAGACCCTGAAGCATCTGGCATGTGGAAGGAGATCAGGATCACGGACAGGCTGGCCCTGGTCCTGACTCCATCCAGGCACTGAATCGGCACCTGCAGCCACCAACCTCTGACTTGTTATTGAGAAAACGTAATTCCTGTTTGTGTAGGTCACTCACAGCACATTATTCCATTCCTTACCACCAGATACAATCGTAACGGAAACAGAAGCTACTGACAAAAGACATTGAGGAAATTCCCATCTCATCCCATAAATGTTTTAAAAAGAAAAAAAGAGGAAAGTCAAAATGCTCACGGAGGCCTAAAGCCCCATGATCTACTTCCTGCATCCTTCCAGGTGGCCTGAAGACCCCCCCTCACTCTTCACCATACGTCCCTCACCCAGCAGGGCTTAGCGGCCAACCCCTCTGACTCTGTCTTCCAGCCGGCACCCCCTCTTCCAGCAGCACTGATATCAGGAGTCGTCTCCGTCTCTCCTGTTCCCAGTGGGCAGCAGGCACGTGGGAGCATCCGAAAAGCCAGTGCAGGAGGAGGAAAGAAAACAGCCTTCCTCATTTCAGCGTTTATTAACTCCATTTTCAAGTTTGGATCATTCAAAAACTTACCTACAAAATCCTCTCCGATAAATAACATATCTCTAGTTTGTAAACTTTGTTTTTTATTATACAAATGAACCAAGACTTTTTAAAACAACTCCTGCCCAGTCCTGGGTAGAGTTTTAGAGCGAACCCTTGCTGACGAGTCCCACGACTGCAGAACAAGATCAGTAGTTCACACCCCGCATGGCGGCCACCGTGGAGGCAAGGCGACGGGGCAGGCCCTTGCTGACCTGCCTGTAGTCCTCGGGCCTTGTCTTCAGGAGCATCCCGATGTGCTGGAGGGTGCGGGATGGCTGCAGGCCCAGGGCGTCCATTACGTTGATCAGATAGTCTGTGGCACAAGAGGAACAGACACGGCCCCACAGACTCAGTGCTGAACAGGATGCAGTGCCCAAAAGCCCCCTGAATACAAAACAGAGACACCGCCCCCCCAAGTCCCCCCAAACGCAGGGCGCCCACTCTGCCCTCAGCAGGCTGGACTTTACTCTGGGGTTCTTCCAGCAGGGTCAAATCAGACTGTGAGTTTGGCCTGAGTCCAGGAATTCCAGCTTCATAGAGGCCCTACCAATACCACCCCCACCCTCACCAACACACGCATACCCTCAGCACCATCTGAAGGACCAGCTGGCCCCACCCAAGGCTCCATACGGAGCCCCCTGGGCTCTCAGCCCTGTCCTGCAGTGTATGCCCAAACATGTGGAAACCCAAAGGGCTGGGGGACACATGAGCTAGTGTGAGCAGCTCCCATCAGAACCCACGATGAAGAGAGGACTGGTCTGAGGTGGCCCCAGTCTAACACAGGTTTCCCCAGTTCCCAGATAACCCCTGGGGCACTGGGAATGCATGTAAATACAGATTTCTGAGCCTACCCCCAGTCTAAGTCAACGAGCTTCCCAGGTGAAGATTCTAGAGTTCTGTCATTCTAAAAAGCGACTCCAGTCTGTCTAACCACCAGGCAAGCTTGGGTTGGCAGGATGGAGGAGCAAACCGGGTGCAGCCAGGCGTGACCTCAGAGAAGTCCGTCCATCTCCCCGAGTGTCCATGCCCATCTGTTCATACAGTTAACACCCGTCAGGCAGCATGTTAGGGGATTCAATGGAACAGCAGACACGAAGGTCCCTGACGTGCCTATTGCAGGTCAATGAACAGGCACCACCTTTCCTCCCTCCTTCCTGGGTGGTACAGCCCAAGCAGAGGGCAGCATCGCAGGCCTTCTCGAGCTCCGCCCTCTTCACACTCTGAAAGACTAAAGATGCCCCAGCAGGCCCCTCGCTGCTCTCCCTCACTGGAGGGTCCAGCTCGTCTCCTTCGCTAGCTAAAGGGGCACCAAGCAAGGCTTGAATCCACCCTGCGTCTTCTTGCTGAGGCCCAGCTCAGGGCAGAGCCAGCTGGAGGCACCTGCTCTGTCCTAATGGGCTGACTCATGTCCCACTCAGGATGAGCTGCTTCCCTGAGAGGTGTAGCCAGTCAGGCACCTGCTCCTTCACAAGTTTATCCATAACACCATGGGCTCCATCTGACTGTAAGCCAGGAGCTGCAAACGAGGAGTCCGCGGTTTACCATGACATTTTTGTTTGGCCAGCAGTGCTTTTTGTTCTGTATGTGTGCATGCTTAATCTGAATATCTTATGGGTGGGCATGCATTGCCACAGACCACACTACTCTCTATCGTCTGACACACTGGCAGCTTCATACACAGCCTTACCTTCCAGCCCCTAACCTCACTCTCTTTCAGTGTAAGCATAGCAACTATTTACATCTCAACTGTCTCCCACCTCCTAGAATTATGGCAGCACATAGTGGCACACAGATGCTCAATGAATGAGCAATCGAGTGAGCCTGGAGGAATACGGAACAGAGAGGGACACATAACGTGGACCACAGAAATCCAGGGGCAATCCTGCATCTCATTTCACTCACTAGTTCCAGTTGGCTCTCTCCCCAGTGCTCCTGCCTGTACTAACAGGGAACACCAATGTGCATCTGCACGTCCTTATCTGTCTTCTCTGAATGCTGTGCCCAGGGAAACGGACAAAAAGCTGGCTGTTCCTCTGAGCTGACCATGGAATGAGCAGGGCAGGAAATCAGCTGGACTCTAGGCCTGGCTCCATCACTGGAAATACTCCACTTTCAGTGCTTCTGCAAAACACGAAGCAGAAGCCAGTGGAGCCTGGTTGGCCCTATGGTCACCCAGGTCAACACTCTGGCTGGATCCCCAGGGAGCTGATCTTGAAGGCTTCTACCACCCTCTTTCCTGACCACCCCCAGAGCTGCCTTCGGCTAAAGAACAGGCAAGGCAATAGAACATGACCAAGAGACTGGGGAGACTCCCTGCCACCTGCCAGCAGCTTCCCCACACTCAGGACACACCTGGGCTGGGAGGCCCTCCAGTGATGAGGGCTGCGGGAGCAGGAGTCAAGCTCTCTGACTGGGAGGCAGGATGCTATTCAGATGGAGACCACAGGGCAATCTAGCTATGTGGCTTTGTCATGCAACTGCCCTGTGCCTCTGTGTCCTCATCAGTGACGGAGAAGAGTGCACCCACCTTCTCCGTCACTGTTGGGGATTGCATAAGATGATGGGAGCGAGTGCCTGGTTCAGCACCTGGCATGCCTGGCAGGCAGTGACAGCCCAATAGACACTGGCTGGTAATGATGATATAAATGGAAAAGAAGGCCGGGCAGGGGAGCTGCACAACTCGCTGAAGCTCACCCCCCCCAAAAGCTCCCGCAATGGTTCTCAATCTCGGCAGTCATCTGGACCCGTGAACCCTTTGCAAAACACAGATGACCGGGTTTCATCTAGAAACCTGCATTTTTAACCAGCGTCATAGCCAAATCCAGAGTTGGAGTTGAGGGGAGACTCGGGATGAGATTCCTGGAGGGTACGGGGGATCTGACAGATTCAATAGGCAAGAGACATCCCTCCCACTGCCTGTCCCATGGAGACCCACCGATGTCAGTGGCCAGCTGCTTGGTGGAATGTGGGGTCAGCTCAGGGATCTGGAGGATCACATCACAGTAGGTCTGCATTGTGGCCCTGGCGATGGAGCCCAGCCAGTTGTCAGCCATGTTGTCCAGCTCAGGCAGTTCATCCCCTGAAAAAGGAAAGAGGTCACCACAGAAATGCAGAGCCTGCTCAGGAGTTCAGCCCTCTGGGTGACCTGGCCCACAGCACAGCTGTGCAGCTGTAGGCACAAATGTGCCAGGAAGCTCACGGTCCCCAAGAGAAACAGAGGAACAGAGAACAAGTGCGTCTTGGGTCAATTGGTCCTGGCGAAGTGCAATGAGGACTCAGGAAAGGAGGCAATCAGGTGGATGACATAAGAGCCTCAGAGGCCTGGGGACTGAGTCTGCTATGCAGGTCACAAGGATTTCTGTAGAAAGGAGGGATAACTGGTGAGAGGGGAGCCCTAAGCCAGAAGGCAGGTACAGGTGGGAATGGGGGATGCCAGTCTACCATCCACCAGAAGGCAGAGCAACCACGGTCAAGACACAGTCATCACATCAGAACTGAGACGGGGGCTCAAGGGCAACTCCCCCACTAAGGAGTTGAGTGTTACCTGACCTCTCAGACTACGCTTTTCATCTGTAAAATGGAGAGGTTAACAGCCCTGGTGAGCACTTCTGCACTGTTGATGGGAATGTAAACTAGTTCAACCCCTGTGGAAAGCAGCTTGGAGAATTTTCAAATAACCAAAAATAGATTTACCATTTGACCCAGCAATCCACTACTGGATATATACTCAGGCATTGTTTTAACAAAAAGATACCTGCATGTGTGTTTTTATCCCAGCACTACCCACAATAGCAAAACATGGAGCCAACCTAGGTACCCATTAACGGCGGACAGAGTAAGAAAAGGTGGTACATATACACCATGGAATACTATGCAGCCATAAAAGAAGAATGAAATCATGTCCTTTGTAGCTACATGGATACAGCTGGAGACCATTATTCTAAGCGAATTATCACAGAAACAGAAAACTGAACACAACATGTTCTCACTTATACAGTAAATCCCCTACAAACAAACCTTCAAGTTGCAAACTTTCAAAGATGCAAACATGGTTTAGTATATTCAATCTAATAAGTTAGTTCACATGTCTAGCATACGATGTCTGACAATTAAGTTCATGAACTTGCTACTACACGCTTATGTCAGCAGCACTGTACAAACACCTCAAGGTTTTATAACCTTGGTATATCAGTGTCTCACAGCTGTGTTCATGCTGACATGTGGTCTGAACAAGTGTCTTCTGAGTGGCATTCATTATTGTTGCATGTTTTTGTGTCACGAGAATGTCAGAGCTTGAATTAGAGCAATGAACAAACGTCAGATTTCTTGTTAAACTTGCCAAGAGTGGAAGTGAAATCGGGGACATGTTAGATCAAGTTTATGGAGATGCCATGAAGAAAATGGCAGTGGATACATGGATTAAACATTTTTTTGAGGGGACAGAAAGCACTACTGAAGAAGAGATATCAGGATGGCCAGTAATAAGCAGAACTGACGAAAACATTGCAAAAACCATCAGGTGACTGTGAGAAGTACAGCAGACCAAATTAACATCAGTAGAAAAACAGGAAAATCTTAAGTGAAAATCTTGCATGAGAAGTGTGCAAAAATGGTTCTGAAGGAGCTTTTGCATCACCACAATGCACCAGCTCACACAGCACTGTCTGTGAGGGAGTTTTTAGCCAGTAAACAAATAACTATTGGAACACTCTTCCTAACTCACCTGATCTGGGCCTCAGTGACTTTTTTCTTTACCCAAAGATGAAGGAAATATTGAAAGAAAGATGGTTCGATGACACTCAGGACATCAGGAGTAATACAACAACAGCTCTGTTGGCCATTCCAGAAAGAGTCCCAAAATTGCTTTGATGGGTGGACTAGGCACTGGCATCAGTGCATAGCTTCCCAAGGGGAGTACTTCGAAGGTGACTGTAATGATTTTCAGCAATGAGGAATGTAGTACTTTTTCTAGGATGAGTTGCCGAACTTAATTATCACACCCCATATATTGTCATGCGTGTGCATCTTGTACAAGTGGTTGTGCTTCTGTGTACTTAACTGACTTTACAGTACTTTACTGCACCCTTCTCCAGTCAGTAACCCTTTTTGCCTGTTTACTCGATGCCAGCCCCTGTATGTCAGCTGTTGTACTATACTGTAGTACTGTACTTTTCAAGGTACTGTACTGTAAGATTAAAATGTTATCTTTGTTTATTTTTATGTATTATTTGTATAAAAAGTATTATAAGCCCATAACAACATAGTAGTATATAAGTGATTGTGTTAATTGGGTACCTAGGCTAACTTTGTTGAGCTTACAACAAATTGGGCTTACAAATGCACTCTTGGAATGGAACTTGTTTCCATGTAGGGGACTTACTGTAAATGTGAATTAAACGCTGGGGCACATGGGCATAAGATGCCTAGCATATAGAAAGCAACCGATAAGCATCTGTTAAGTGAATGTGTAAATAAATGGGTGAATAAATGAGTAAAAACAATTACATATTCATTACATCTATACATATTTTAGTGGATAGATAAGACATTGTGATGTAATAGCCAGTATAACAGCACACAGCTTTCTTGCCAAAGAATTTGAACCTGCATTGAATCTTTTTCAGTTAGAGATCCATAATGCAGTATCTGTGAGTGAAATAAATTTTATTTCAATAGTCTAGCAAAAAAAGTGAGTAAAAACAAGAGGTCATTCTTGAAGCTGGGTAATGAGTACCTGGGGATTTATAAGTGTGCATATAAAAACATCTGTGAAATAAATCTCATTAAAATGGTGATATAAAAAGAAAATTTCTGTAAAAAAATGTTTAAATGCTTTTCATTTTAAAAGTACATCAGCAAACAAATGAAAATAAAAATCACCGACATAATCTCATAACCCTTTAATTACTATGACCAACATGGTGTACGCATATTTTTACACACAACACCAAATGGTTTGTCAGACTCTCATGAACCGCCTGACAGTTTCTTATCTGTACCCAGGCACACCCACTGCATCCTGCTTCATGGTACAGTGCTTCCCAGATATTGTATTTTTAACAAATTGAATGTTCATTTCAACTCTGTGTTGGGCAAGTCTGCCGGGGCCTTTTTCCATCAGTATGTGCTAACTTCACATTTCTGGGTCAGCATTTTCTAACAATAAAGTATTTTTTATAAAGTACATATACTTTTTTCAGACATAATGCTACTGTACACTTCTGACTGCAGTATAGTATAAACATAACTTTTATAAGCACTGGGAAACCAGGAAACAAGTGTGGCTCACTTCAGTGCAATGGTCCAAAACGGAGCCTGAGGTGAGGCGTGCCTGTATTTCAGTGCTGTGTCCTCTGACACTGAAGGGTGGGGGACTATTCTAGGTTCACTGTGGAATCCACTTTTTATCAACCTAGAAGAATTGCTTTGGTCCCATTTACTACCTTTTTTTTTTTTTAATTTTCATGTTCTACTTTATATCTTTTTTTTTAAAAAAAATAAGCATTTATGTTTGGAAAAACATGTCCAAAAGACTCCAATGAAAGAGAACAAGTCTCATTTTTTCCACGTACTCCCACCTACTAGGCAGAAAGGCACAGTCATCTCATCTCATATAGTTTCACATGTAGGTCTGCATAATTTAGAGAAACAGCAAGATCTACATATCAGGAGATACCAATTTTCTAGGAGCCGACCAAAACTTCAGAGGAACCCAGGAGTTCAACCATAATGCAGAGGTGTTACCCAGCACAAAGGATTCTCTCACTGAGGGATGTTGAACGTAAACTCAGAAGATTACAGAAACAGCTGGTTACTTCCTACAGTTGGCAGATGTCAGAAGGCTGTGATAGCAAGGATCAGCATGGGCCTGTTTCCCAACACAGATGCCTATATGTGCACACACAGTCATACACACATGCAGTCACACACGTGCACATGAAGTCACACATGTGTGCATATGCACAGCTGCACGTATGTCCACCTGTATACACAGCTGCACATATACTGCCACACATGTGCAAGCACAGTCACATGTGCACACACATGCAGACATTCATGTGCAAAATCACACACACAAAGGCACACACAGAGCATGTCCACAAGGCTATCTTAGGACTCTCAGAGGTTTCTCAGGAAACCTGCTGGATATCATCACTGCTTATTCCCTCCCAACCATGGGACTGGTGGTCACTCCCAAAGAAACAAGAATTGGCCACAAGCACAGTCAAGAACAACAGCCTTCGCTGTATCATGACTTCATTTCTCTGGTATGGTCCTGCTTCCCCTCTCCAAGAGAACATCCTAAATGCCAGGATCACATGCAGGGTCCTACACCAATCTTCGTTGGTTGATTCAAGAAGCATAAACCATGAACAAGATTTAAAACAACAGCTTCCCCAATAAGGGCTCAGTGAGCCTTAAAGTTGAGTCTGGTCCAGTTATTCTCATTACCTACAGGGAGGCTGGGTAGATCAAGATCTCAGAGCACAGATGAAAGGAAAGAGCATCCCAGGTCAGGAGGGGAATAAGCAAGAAAGAACTGAGCCAGTATGAGGTAGGAGACCAGGGCAGATGGAAGATGGGAGGCTGGGCCGGTGCTGGGAGTTCTTCTTCTTCAGGGACCCGCTCTCCACAGGATCTGCAAGGAAGGAGCAGCAGGGGACCCCGCTGAGCCAGGAACCACAGCATGAGAAAGGCACGCCCACACCGTGCCCCTGAGCATCAACTCCCCTGTGCTTTTCTGGTTCTTAACCTTGAGTTGCCTCCTGGCCCTCTTGTCTCTGATTTCTTGGCTTGATTTTTAACTCTTTATGAACCTGTTTGTTATATGTAGGACGCATGTTACATAAAATTGGATTCCAAATAGCTTAATTCTTTTTTTCTGGCATAGACAGGTTCCAAAGATCCAACACAAGTAATGCTCAGGCTTAGTAAAGGACTACAAGTGTTACCCTGCATTCTATCATGTTACTGAGACTTACCAACAGCACGTGGCCCTGGTCCCTACACCAAGCTAAGGAAGCTATACACACTAGGGAGGGGGATTGACACACATAGGGTATATCCTGACACATCACCTAGCCGAACTTTTGTAGCACGAGCCTAAGGAACACAAACTTAGGGTTTTGTGGGTATAGACTTTGCCCTGTGGTCCCAAGGATGTGTCTCGGTGGCAGATTGGAATCTGAATATTGGATATGGTCTTAATTCCACTGCTTGCTTCCAGGCTTCTGGAAGTTTTGGCATTACAGCTAAATGCTAGGGTCTAGTTTTGCTACCAATATGGGTAGACTTGACATTCCTTTGTTCATTAGGCAGGTCTAATATATAATGGAAAATCTGCTTTTTAAATACTTCCCTTGTTGATTTTATTGAAATTTTGGAGATGCCTCCTTTGGCAATAGGAATGGGAAACTGCAAGTTGTTGAAGTCAGATTTCTGAGCCCGGTGTTTATTTCTTGTGGTAAAACATGTGGGTGCCAATTCCTCATATAGCCGGATGGTTAGGTGCACAGGCCAGGAGCTACATGGGGGGCTACTTAGTGAATCACATGGGAGAAGTGGGCAGGGGGCTGTGGGGTAGGCAGGGGAGAAATCAGAGTGAAATGCACAATCCCCTCCCAGGTAGAGAGAATCTAGGGTGACAGGCCTAGTCACCCCAAGGGAAACAGCCTCTGAGGGCAACACTTCTGGGGCCCGCTTTGATCCTGGACTTGCCCAGGGAAACTTTTTTAGTCCACCCTCTGTGTGGGAGAGTCCCCACTCTGCTCCCACACGGGAATGACCTGGCTGCTTCATCTCCAGTCTAGGGTCCCCTTCGGCTCCCCTCCCACCTCCTGTCTTTGGGCACCACCCATGCTCGGCTTGCTTGAATTGAGTCCTCCATTCCTTCCTCTCTCGGGCTCCTCATCATCTTGTATATTCTGTCCCCATTCATCATTTCTCATCCCTCTCCTCCTGCCTCTTTCACTCCCATTCACCTCCTCCTGCCCCTCGTTCCCCCATTCAGCCTTCCTCCTGGCCCCCACTTCCCTCTCTCCGTCCCAATCCAGTTCAGGGAACCCTGACATCAGCTCCCCAGGCAGCAGCACGAGTCCCTGGTGCCAAAACAGCTCAGGGCAGCGCCCCTACTGGGCCCATTTAGTATCTTTTGACTTGAACTAGACTTCATCTAATAGTTATTCAGTTATCCTGCTTTCTTTTTGTTTGCATTTACATGAGATGCCTTTTTTGATCCTTTGAAGGGATTTTACCTTGAGGATAATTAACTCCTCTCGAGTTGCTAAATCTTTTACAAATCAAGTGATTTTTTTTCTTTGCTACAACCTTACAGAGGGAGGTTTATAGTGCTCAATATTAGAAATTAAGATGTTTTTTGATCAGTGAGTTTGTGGTTACTGTTCAAATCTGTCAGGCCCAGATAATGAGAAAAATAATAAATTTTAACATATTTTTGCCTTGTCAGCTTAGAGATCCAGGAGTCTTGAGAGTCAGGAACAAAGTATAACCAGAGACACTAGACAGGTATTTACTTCTATTCTTTAGGTTTTTTGTTTGTTTGTTGGGTTTTTCTTAGTTGGAATCTCACTGTTGCCCAGGCTGGAGTACAGTAGCATGCTCATAGCCACTGCAGCTTTAGCCTGCTGGGTTCAGACGATCCTTCCACCTCAACCTTCCAAATAGCTAGAACTACAGACACACACCACCACACCTAGCTAATTTTTTCATTTTTATTTTAGAGACAAAGTTTCGCCAAATTGCCTGGGCTGGTCTCGAACCCCTGGGCTCAGGTAAATTTCTCGCCTTCACCTCCCAAAGTGCTGGGATTATAGGCATGAGCCACAGCATCCGGCCCACTATGTTTTAGAGTTCATTTTTTACCTGGCTGGAAAAACTGTTCTGAGGTATCACTTAATGTGGCATGTGGCCTACACAGAGGGGAGCAGAGGTCAAGTGAGCACTCAGCAAGACCCTTGTCCTACAATTTCACTACTCCCACCAAGTGCCTACAGCCCAGGCCCTCTTGCCACTGCCTCCCCAGCTGAGAGACCCTGGTGGCATTCACTGCAGGAATCTCTCTACCTTCCTCCCCAGGGATACTCTGCATATGGTGAAACAAAATTAGGACAGCTTTTTCCCCAATTCAGCCTGGCCAGAACTCTGTCCCACAAAAGTTCCTCAGATGGTACAACAGATGCCCCAATCTTTCTTCATATCTATGTCATATTTTGATAGCTATTACAAGGGGAATTTTAGAGCTGTGTGTGTTGAGAGGTGAGGATGTCAAGAACACACATCTACCTCACACGCTGAGTCCACTGCAGGTGCAGTGGCTCCCTGGTCCTTTCTCACCTTGCTCAGGAGGAAACGGTAGCTTTCCGGCGTGCAATGCGAGCTCTAAGGCAGAGTCCTCCTGAGTCACAAATGGCTCAAGGTTCAGGGGAAGGGACATAATATACTGCCCGATCTGAAACAAAAGAAAGCACTGTTTGCCCAGCATTGACACATGCAGGTAACTGCTTCAGTGGAACATTTGTGTGAAGGCAAATGATGGAGACACAAGATTGCTAGCCTGGGGCAACCCCAACTCTGATCTTTCCAGCATGGAGAAATACTGATTAAGGCAGTATCTTAAAAAACAAATCATTGGTAGTTTGCATCTAGATTATAGATTCATCCTCCTCAGTAATGGCCCCGATATTTTTAGAATGCATTCAACACAATCTCTACTTCAAATGAGGTAATGAATACCAAAGTGCTTTGTAAAATTTGAAGAACTGTGTAAATATAAGTTATTATTACTCTTAATGGATGAAAAGCCAGTAAGATGTTAATGTTAGTGAGTGCATGGCCAGGCAAGAACTCAAATCCTGTCTTCTAGACATGGATCTGGTTTTCTCCCTTCCACATGATACAACCAGAAGAAAAAAAAATTGCTTGGAAAAACCATTTATGATTAATAAATTAATTTGGAGAGAAAACAATATTGTTTTCATAATACAAACTCCTGAAACTAAGATGAACAAAACCTTGACTGATAGAGGACTGCAAAAAGTAGGGTTATAAGACATTTAGGAAAAGCCCACAATTAATACAGTATTTGTCATGTGTCTGACAGATCTACATTTGATTTTCAGATTGCAACATCATATATTTATTTTTTTTAAAATCGTTGAGACTGTTGTTGCTTTTTTTCTACATATTCATTCCATGACATTCATCTACCTAATACTTAATTCTACACTATCAAAGTAAGACCTTCTCAGTCTGTCCTCATGCACACCTACATAACAGCAGGTTTCTTTCAGGGTGTGGTATCCAGAAGTTAACACAGACCCCAAAACCTATCCAGCCCAGAGAATGAAAGGATAACTACTTTTATTTCTAAACACCAAATACAGTTTGGCTGTGGTAAGCATAAATATCCAACAGTCAATTATGCCAACAAAAAAAATTATTAGCTTGGGCTCCCTCTAAAGAGATGCACAGATGGTAAAATAAATTAAATCCGAATTTTTTTTCTTTCATTTGCTTAGTATAGTCTAAACCAGTGGCCACTCACCTCCCCAATAACAACCACCATTGCACATTTCAGCTTGAAAATAGCAACAAATTCATCATTTTTCCCCAAGGCTAGGGAAAGAGAAGGATGCTGATTTCTAGTGCTAAAATATCTCCAAGCCCTTTCCTGAACACCTACTATATGTAGAGACCCAGGTACACTCCTCTGTTTGGTACACCTTCATCTGTAGCCACAATCTTTTAGCAATAACTGGGTCTAAATCCAGAGACCCAGTTTTACTTGAAATAAAGCATCAGCATAATACCTTGCATACATGTTGTTTTTAAATTTTCAAAGCAGTTTCTCATATTTCACCCCTTTACAATGCTCATATGGTTCTGTATAGGTGAGGGTATTCACCAACAAGGAAAAGAATCATTTAGGAGTGAAATTTGAATAATCTGACATCTCTAACTTCAACCAATTAGCCTCAGTTCATAGTCATTGCTGTGGTTCCCAGAAGGATTCCATGGCTCCAGGTTTCTCACAGAGTCTTGTCTATATTTATTCTTTGGAAACCAATGGAAAGAGAAGCTTGTTATCACACGTGTGGATATTTGTTTACCATTCTCACATATTCAATAAATATTTATTGATACTCTCTTTGGGTTAACTCAGTGACTCAGGAAAAATGAAGAGTTTCGTGGTCAGACAGACTTGGGTCTGAGTCCTGGCTCTACCATTGCGAGAACCTGGGCAACCTAATCTGTCAGGACCTTAGTTTCATCATCGCTGCAATGAAGGTGACCTCATACGTAATTCAAAGGGCTGTGGTGAGGATGAAATTAATACTGTGCACTATGCATGTAAAGTACCTGGCATCCTAACAAAGCAGCCACTGGGTAAAGGGTCACTTCTTCCTAGTCCCACTCCCACTGCCCAGGGCCAGGGTGCTTGCCTGTGCCTCAGTTTCATGGACATGAGTTAGCCAGGCACTGTCTCATGACACCAAACAAAGATTGGCACTGTCTTTGCACAAAGTACATGTTCAAGAAGTGTCCCATTCCTAAGTGTAGGTCCTTAGTCTCTAGGTACAATGAAATCTACAACCCAAGAGGGTCCCTGCAGGTAGGGAAGGTCCCTGACTATCCCTCCTTATTTCTCTACACCTCAGTTTCTTTCACCTTAAAATCACCTCCATTAGCCTCTCAGTCCCTTCCAGCAACAGCATTTTCTAAATCGACTGAGAGTATTCCCATTGGCAGTAAACACCAATCCACATCTCAACAGTTTCATTAGTGCAAGATATCTGGCAGCACACTGTAAAACAGAAGGGAGATGACTGCCACTCTAGACTTGATGTCACTCCCAATGAACAGAGAGTGGAGTGCTAGCCTCCTCGCTGCTTGTCGTGGGACTGCCATATATTTCAT
Organism: Carlito syrichta; assembly: GCF_000164805.1. Taxonomy (NCBI): domain Eukaryota; kingdom Metazoa; phylum Chordata; class Mammalia; order Primates; family Tarsiidae; genus Carlito; species Carlito syrichta. Next base: position 147,518 of record NW_007248545.1, on the reverse strand, counting down.
TCAAATGTATAACATTATACATCTACCTATTATAGTAGAGGCACAACTTACACGGGGAGTGAATTCTAAAGTGGGAACATAAGGCAGAAACTGCCTCGAAAATCCCAGAAATCTCCCATCACGTGAGGTGTGTGTGGTTTGGGTATATTATTCCTATATAGTATGTCTTCTCCACACTGGCATTCATTTAAGAGCAACTGAGCTAGACTGCAAGAAAGAATGGAAGGAAAGGCTGTGTGCAGATGTCTGTGTAACTATCAATTCCCAGAGGTGAATGGGGAAGGGGGAAAGGACTCCAAATACCCCTGCTCCGCTGAATGGTTTATCTTGTTCTCTTTAAAAATATTAAAAGCCTGCACAATGAATATTTGTATACCTAACCCTGAATTGTACTCCCACGGTTTAAAAATAAAAAATTTAAAGGTGAAAAAAAAAATAAAATAAAAATATTAAAAGCCTTTATAATTACAATCCTTCTTAAGATATTTGTTTGTTGCTGTGATGCTAAACATGAAAGGTACCAACACAGAGCCTGGCACATAGTAGGTGCTCACCAAAAGCTTGCTGAGTTTGAATTTGGAACCATAAACACAGTGTTCTTCTGAAAAGTCACAAAGAAGTTGGCCACCTGCTTTCTGACTTCTCAAGTCAGAACTTCCTACTGGATTCTCAACTAGGATGCCCTTAGGTACTGGCTACATCTCATGTTGGGAAAGATAGGGAAGGGTGAGAATGTGTCAGGGTCTGAACCTGCCATGTGGTTCTGCTGCACCTCTGTAAAGGCCAGGATCTGGATGCAGACTACCCCGAAGCAGGTCTGGACAGCACTGATGGGGAAATAACCACTTTACCTAGAATGGTCAGAATCAAAAGACAAGATGAGCCTGGGCAGCGAGACCTCATCTCAACAATAAATCAAAAAATCAGCCGGGCGTGGTAGCGCATGCCTGTAATTCTGGCTACTCGGAAGGCTGAGGTGGAAGGATCGCCGGAGCCCAGCAGGCGAGGCTGCGGTGGCCGGGAGCGGCCACTGCACTCCAGTCTGGGCGACCGAGTGAGACTCCAACTCAAAAAAAAAAAAAAAAAAAAAAGACAAGATGAGCTCTGAAAAGCTCTGACCACCCTAGAGAGACACACAGAAGCTCTTACGTTGCTGATGTACTCGAGAGGGGTGAGGCTGAAGGCAGGCAGATCGTCTGTGAGGGTTTCTCCAATGCCGGCCATGTTCCAGCTCTAGGGGAGGAGGAGAGAAAGCAATCAATATCCCAGCAACCAGGCAGCCTGGGAGAGCGCCACGCAAAATGCATGAAGAACGTGGCCTGCCTAGGGAAGCTCTTTGGTGGGAGCTGGCCTTTGGCGCCTCCACCACTCAGCAGGACAGGGCTTCTCTTCAAATCTTCACCTTGAAGCCTGCCACAGAGAAAGTAAGGGTTTCTTTCTCTCTGCATTCCTGCAGAGCCATAAAACAGGAGCTCCCGCCTCCTTGGCGGAACTGTGGCGTGGGAACCATTCCTTTGTTTATCTCTCTGAGAATGTGACAGGAGAGAGTCGGATATGATTTGACCTGCGTTCCTCTGCATGGTGGGGCCACCCTGTAGAAAGGTGCAGGGTGCCTTTCATTACCTCATGGGCCTTAGGCACTTTGAAGAAAACAGAGCTCCCTGCCATCCTCCCAGAGACTCCTCTGGCTATAGGAATAGCCAAACCTCCTTCAGCAATACTACTTGACCTCAAGCGCAGCTACTGCTTTTCTATCTACCTACCTTCTGGACCTGTTCTCAACGGGTTCAGAACTCAAGAGGAAAAGGGATGGGATAGAGCCTCTACATCCCAAGAGCTGGCCTCCTGTCCCCTTGTTATCCTCTGAGGAGAACCTTGGCACCAACACGTGTTTCTTATCATTTCAGTGCAGCTGTATGAACCTTCTTGGCGTTTTGCATAGAGTTAGGCAAATTACCTATACACACGTGTTTACAGACTTCAGCCTTCTTCACACAGACATCAAGTTTCTTAGCTCCAGCCTCGAAAACAAGGCCCTTTCTGGCTGAACTCTGGAGACGACTCCTGAGGTCACACTGGACGGCTGTCTACAGCCACCTGATGCCCGATTCGGTTGCTCGACCCTTTAAGCAGCATTCCAGGAATGAAATGACCATATCCACCCCCAGGCGCCCAGCCCAGGCTAAGCCTCAGAGTCCCCCCACACTCCCTAGCACAGACTCCATTTGATCTCAATTTCCTGTGGTAGTGAGCTCTTTCCTTCCCCACCCCAGGACCGAACCCCCACCCCTACAGTTTTCTAGACTCCTTGTTCTTGCTTGAGAATCCTCTTTCATTTCAAAATATCCCATTTTGTTTCCAGTTAATTCCCAACCCACTGAGAAGGAACACTCCAACCATCCACATTTACCAAGCACCCATGATGTACAGTGTCTTATGCTAGGCTTCACAGAGAAGATACAAAGAAATGTAAGGCTGGGGCCGGGGAGTAGGACCCCTGACACATTCCCACCATGAACACTCCACACCTCCATCCCCTCTCCCTCTCTACACACACACACACACACACACACACACGCATGCAGCCTCCATTTCTAGAGTTCTCTGTCAGATGCAAGGTTTTATACAATAAGAATTCAGAGGAGCAAGAGCTCAGAGTGATTAGAGAAAGGGCTAGCCCAGGGTGTATGTGACACACAGGGGGAGAAATAAGGTTGGAAGGAGAATGCACAGCCTTGAACATCAGGCTAAGTAAAGACTTTACTTTCAACAGATAAATTGTGAAGGGAAAAAAAGACAGAAAGAGAGATGGACAGGAAACCTCTAGTTCAAAAAAGAGACATATCCCAATAAATCCCAGTGTGAAGTATCCTGGACCCTGATTCAAATGGTTAAAATAAAATATGACATTTATAGACAACTGAAAATTTGAACATTAACTGATCATATTAAGGAATGATTTTTATTTTTCTTATTTAGGGGTGATTATGGTATTGTGATTGTTTTTAGAGTCTTTATATTCCAGATCGGGGGTATACCTGAAATAGGCTGGCCAGGACGTGATAATCATTGAAGCAGGGCAATTAGTGTACAGAGTTCCTTATACTCTTCTCTCTGCTTTTGCATATGTCCACAATGAAAAGTTTTTAAAGCAGACTATCAGACTAGCCCTGGGGAGCCAGGGGAGGGTTCTGAATGGGGAGAGACAAAACCAGAGCAAGCTTTATGAAGAAGAATGCAGCAGCTCTGAGCAAGCTGGAGTGAGGAAGGCAGATGAAAAGCTCAAAAACAGAGCTGAGCGTGGCAGCTCTGCCTATAATCCCAGCACCATCAGGAGGCTGAGGCAGGAGGATTGTTTAAGGCCAAGAGTTTGAGACCTGCCTGGGTGACAAAGCAAGACCATTTATCCACAAAAAATAAAAGAATTAGCCAGGTATGATGGCTTACACCTATAGTCTCAGCTACTCAAGAGAATCACTCGAGCCCAGGAGTTCAAGACTGCAATGAGCTGTGATCACGCCTCCGTACTCCAGGCTGGGTGACAGAGCGAGATCCTGTCTCTAAAAAGAAAAAGAGAAAAGCTCAAAACAGTTCGGAGATGATGAGAACCTGAACTAGGGCAGTAGCCATGGAAACTGGTAGGAGACATATCAAACATAGAAAAGGAAGGAACAATAACCTTTAGTGGTTTGGGGCAAAGAGAGACCAGCAAAGGCACTGAGATGGTTACGGACAGGGAAGGGGTATGGGTAGGAACAATGGCCAGAAGCAAGGACTGACGTGACATGCCAATCCAACCAGGGAACAAGCCTGGAGGCCCTGGGAAAGGCTTCAGAGAGGAAGCAGGAGCAACATCAGAACATGATCAGGTGGAGGAGAAAGGGGGAAAAAGCCCAAGTGGAAAAGGAGTTTGGAAGAAGGGTCAGACACAGTGGCCTGAATGAGAGAGGGGTTTAAAAAGGCAGAGAAGGTGCAAAGGTGCATTTGAAGAGGGCAATAGGAAAGTAAGGTAGATTGTTGTTGTTGTTGTTGTTATTATTATTTTGTAGAGATGAGGTCTCACTATGTTTCCCAGGCTGAAGTACAAAACCCACTGCAGCCTTGTACTCCTGGGCTCAAGCAATCCTCCTGCCTCAGACTCCCTAGTTACCACGCCTGGCTAAAGATTTTTAATTGTTCAAAATTTACTTAAAATATCCTTCAAATGGTTTTCCTATACATCTGTCACCAGGTAAAATAGGTGAACTTCAATAATCTATTTTGAAATTGAATATGGTGTTGGTTTATAGTCTTGTCATATAAAAGGGCAATACAATTTACCAGCAAATGCTGAAAACAAACATTTAATGACCAGGGTTTAATTTTCAAATCCTCAAGCCAGATGCACATGCACATACAAGCCACATGCCTTTGTATTGTGTGCTGACACCATCAGCGAGCTCCTCCTAATCTCCAAAGCTGCCTGTGTTCATTCCCAAGGGCCTGTGGTGTTGCGGTGAGGCCTGAACGAGAAGGTGAGAGCCAGGCAACCAAGAACCAAATCACAATAATGAGCTCTGGAATGCAGAAGTAGAGGGAAGGAGCCAGATGGGAAGCACAGCCCTATCTTAATGTGGAACCAAGACCACATAACTGGGAGAATTAAGATTTCAGAACAGGTCAATAGCTTAAGCTTTGACAAAATAAAAATAATACAAGCTACCAAATCTGGAGGCAGGGAGGGGAGATAAGAGATATGGAATGCAAATCCTCTCATCTTTCAGTGAATCAATATCAATATCTGTCCAAAATGGAAACATGATTAACAAAGGCAATAACTCCAATCTCTTAATAGTTTTCATAATCTTCTTTTTTTTTTTTTTGAGTTGGAGTCTCACTCAGTCGCACAGACTGGAGTGCAGTGGCCGCTCCTGGCCACCACAGCCTTGACCTGCTGGGCTCCGGCGATCCTTCTGCCTCAGCCTTCCAAGTAGCTGGAACTACAGGCATGCACTACCACACCCAGCTAATCTTTTTGATTTATTGTAGAAATGAGGTCTCGCCAAGTTGCCCAGGCGGGTCTCAAACCCATGGGCTCAGGCAATCAGCTCACCTCAGCCTCCCAAAGCGTGGGATTACAGGTTGAGTCATCAAGCCCAGTAATCTTTTCTTCTTAAACTTGGAGAGATCTTCCAGGAACTAATATCTTTGTGGAGAAGAAAGAATTATCTCAAGTTCAACAATTCCTTTGGTTTCATTTGTTTCTCTTTTTTCTAGTTAAATTCAAATAAAGTTTATATTGTGTATATTTTATTTTTTAGAAAATAGCATGTATAGTATAATTCAATTTCTTCCTATGGATCTATCTATTGATGTCCGTTCGAAGTCTTTAACATGTGTAACATGTGTATAAGTAGGCATGAAATGATGTCTGAACTGCTGGACACCAAAGGTGTACACTGATTATTTCTAGACGGTGGGATCTTAAAAGGATTTATCGTTTTTCTTTGCACTTTTATGTATTGCTTGAGTTTCTAAAAATAAATATATGAACTTTTTATCTTAAAAAATCAAGTAAGTAATTCCTCTTAAAAAATGAGAATCAAAGAAAGGAAGAAAACACCACCTTTTAAGCACCTACTCTGTGGTCAATGCTGTGCTAAATTATCTCATATACAAAATCATGTAATCCTCACCAATCTAGTGACAAGAATTATCCCCGTCATAAAGATGAAGAGACAGAGAAATGAACAGACCCAGTCCTGGGAGGCACCAGATCACATGCAGGTGGGGCCTGGGCACTGCCTACTTACCCTGCATAGCTGTGCCTCCTCCATAGCAGTCCTGCCACAACCCTCCTCCAGTCCACCCTACCCCTCCATGCTAAGAAGGCAAAACCTGATTGGAGAAGATCCCATGGCATTTTGCACAGAAAAATCATAAAGAGATAAAGAGCACAGAATTTCAGGCATAGAAAGAACCCCAAAATCATATCATTAAACTGAGGCATGCTATGGATCAAGATCCTGAGACCCAGAGAGGGGCTAAGACGTGACCAAGGCCCTGCAGTGGCCTTTGAACTCCCAGCCTCACATGCTTCCTCGAAGGCAGCTGGAAGCCAAGAATATGCAATTATGCCAAAGAAGATCTTGGTTATTCAGGTCCTATAACTGGAATCCAAATGTACTCAAGGAGTCTATAAGACAGACTAGCCAGAACTGTCCCACCCAGTAATCCAAAAGGAAACAGATGAGGTCTGGGCCAGTGAAAAGATAGCAGGTAGAGAAAATATGACTGATGGTCAATGCATTGAAAAAGAATCAAGACAACCAGAAAAGAGGAGAGCGTGCAAGGCAAGGTAGTGAGATGACTCTAAAATAGCCACATAGAAAAGGTCTAGGAAAGAAAGGAGCAGAACCCTCCAAAGCTCCCTCAAAAACACAAGATCAATTCTGAGAAGGCACTTTCCTTCTCAGAACCAGTTCCAGAACTAATTCTTCAGAAATGCTTCACGTGGCATGAAAACAATCTCAAAAGACAATCAGCTCTTCTGACCTGGCCTAACCTATGCAGTGGCACCTAATCGCTCTTACTTCTCCTTCACAAGCCATGCTGTGCCAAATGGGGAAAGTTAATCAAGCAATTTTAATAATCCTAAGAAACAGCCTGTGAATCAAGTCTCAACAGTGACCACAATTAAGATAAGAAATTCATGCTAAGCCATAGATTGAAATGGGAAAGTGACTCTTTCTGACCTGGGAGAGTTAAAGCAGGATCCTCCCAAAGCTCTTGGGGCAAGGGGAGTTAACCCTACACTAGATATGGCAAGCAGGAGGTAGGACACGGGGAAATCACTGCAGTCAGTGGGAAACTCACATCCATCTTGGAAATGAGCAGCAGTTGCTGCTTGATGCGCAGGAAAACGGAATCAAAGGCCAGCTGGTGAGCCTGCTGGTTAAGGCGAGTCAGCGTGGCCCGAGACGCAGCTAGCAGGTTGTGATTACTCGACCCTTTTTCCTGAGAAAAGAAAACACAAAAGGCAGTTTGTTAGGCCCTAAATCCAACCAAGGTATGAGTTAGTTAGGCATTCTGGTAAATCACCGAGAGGAAAATAGTGAGGAGTGCTCTCTAGACAATAGTGGTTCCTAGACCTGGCTGTGCCCCACCTGCCTGGGAAACATGCTGAATTACAGATTCACAAGCACCATCCCAGAACTACTGAATCAGAGTCCACTGGGGTTGAAGCCTGGGAATCTACATTTTTAATTCACTTTCCCAGGTGATTCTGATGCATTTGGGCTACACTGCTCAGAGATGTGCAGTGTAGAAAAAAATTAACCCAGGACCGTCCTCAGAGATAAAGGAAGAGGGAAAAAAAGATCAGAAGTTTTATATATAAACAAGAGTGATGAACAGAGTCTTAATTCCCAGAGAGGTCAGTTAATTATACTCAGTTGAAAGCCAGAGTATGTAAAATGGCATGAGTCCTAAAGAATTCCAGACAGCCTGAGAAAATACAGAGATGGAAAATGTAACCTTAGTTTTGCTATTATAAATGAACCGATTACAACAGACGTAAATCAGATTAGCAGTAAAGATAACTAGAGTTGCTTTAGCCTAATCACAGAAGCATGGATGAATGAGTTTACAGAACTGCTTTAAGAAGGGTGTCAAGCTCAATGCAGCAGCTGTGGGGTGAGGTACAGAGAGATGGTGAGACCCCAGGAGTATAATACTGAAGACTCAGATACGGTCAGGCATCCTGTGTAGTTGCCTCCCAGAGCACCAGGCCCTGGGTAATTTTAGATTGCATTTGGTGCTGCAAGAATGGCAATGTCTTTTCTGTCTATCACCAACAGATCATGGAGGAAGGGGACTAGTTCTAGAAAGGATGACTGTGGCCTTCTTAGAACCCTGGAGGCCATTCCCAAGGGAGCGGTTAGGAAGTTTTTTGTTTGTTTAAATTTGTTAGGAAGTTTAAATTTATTAGGAAATTTAAATTTGTTGGGAAGTTCTCTCCCTAGACCCCAAGGGGCCCAAAGGTCAAAGTTAAGGGCAGCTTTATGGCAGACAAACCAATAGTTTAAAGAAAAAAACACAGGAGGGAGCACCTATCCCCAGCCCTCATGTTTCCATGTGGAGGAACTTGCACTGGAGTAAGCTCCTGGCAACTCTCTATCCTGGGGAAGAGGAGTGACTTCTCTGACTGCTGAGCTGGGGTTCTCTTTTTACAGGCTCTGCTTGCCTGCAAGCAGTGCATGTCTGGTCCCCTCTCTGCCACTAAGTAAAAGGGGGCTGACTCTGCACGGGGGCCAGGGACTATCCAGTTCTGTCCATCCCATTGACATGTTTAACTCGAGTGAAGTACAGCAAGCCCCTTTGGCCATATTCTCTAACCTGGGTTTTATCGGCAATAAAGATCCATCTGTCCAAACTCCTACATCTATAACTCAGTGGGATTCAACCCAGTTTGGTTTATTAGATCCTTACAATTCCAACATAAATTAGACAGAGAAGTGGTGGCAGGGCCCACACACAGAGCCAGAAAGCCTCGATCCTAGAGAAGGAGAGGGTGAGTGAGGAGGGGAAAGCTTTCATTTGCAAGAATGTCATCCATCTAGTCTCATACCTTGAGGGTATAAAGGATTTCCATTAAGCTGGCATATTCAGCAGGGTTATCTTTCTGGAGGTAATTATATTCTTGCCATGGGTTCTTGGCGGAGCTCTTCTTGTCTGTCAAGATGCTCTCCTGAAAACCGGCCAGGCTCCGAGGGCTGCAGGAGTCTGACAGATACTTCCCAGCTGTGGACAAAATCCTGTAAGGAAAGAGATGACCATTACAATCCGAGCTGTTTGTGTGGAACTTTCTTCTCGGAGCAGTCAGATTGCTCCTCACTAAATTCTAGGATATTCTCATGAGGCAGATTGAATTAAGGTCCAGTTTTAAGGCAACAAAGATGCCTTTCATCATTTAGGAGTGAGCTGGACCTCAGGTGCACAATAGAAACCAGGTGTTGTTATTTCATATTTATCACTCATGCCACCAGAATATGTCATCTCCTGATATGACAGACAGCCTACACAAGGCAGGTATCAGTTCACTACAGTCTGGAACATCATGCACTTCCTGTGAAGACCTTTCGTGCTATATGAGATCACGATGTGGAGTCAAATGCCATGGTGAAACACCAGCACCACTGTCACAGAGACTACTGGGCAGGGCAGTGGGCTGGCTGGTCCCCAGAGAATGGTGACAGCAGCTCCCTGCACGCCTCTTGAGCCATGGGACTCACCTGTCCGATATGCTAAGCTTGTGTGGTGTTTGTGTTCATCGGACTATAAGGTTTATTTTTGTGGTTTTGGTGCTACAGAGAATGCTACTGGGACAAGTTAGAGCTTTCCAGTTTCTTCAAGAAAGAAAAACACCTAGAGGAGGTTCTATGTGATAATCAACCTCTTGTGCTGCTGGGGAAGTTGAATCTCTACCTCCAACAAGGATAACCTTGCCCTGATGCTGAAAATCTTCCCCTCTGTTTTTCCTTAGCCCAACATACGTAAGCAAATACAGAATTACATTCCCACCAATGGTGTAGAAGCATTCCCTTTTCTCCAACACCTAAGTGTTTTGTTGTGGAAAAAAGTGTAGCATTTTCTCAAAGAGCTAAAAATTGAGTTACATATGATTCAGCAATCCCACCTCTGGGTATATTCCCAGAGGGACATAAATTGCTCTACCAAAAAAGACACCTGCACATTTATGTTCATGGTGGTACTATTCACAACAGCAAAAACAGAACCAGCCATCAAAAGTGGATAGGATAAAGAAAATGTGGTACATATATATAATGGAATATATATATATATATATATATATGGATACAGCTGGAGACCATCATTCTAAGTGAACTATTCCAGAAACAAAAAACTGAACACTGCATGCTTTCATTTCTCACTCATAAGCGGGCACTAAACATTGGCCATGTGAGCACAAAGGCAGGAAGGACAAACACTAGGCACTAAAGGAGGGAGGATGGGAGAGAGGATAAGAGGCACAACCACCCACTGGGTATCAGGTCCACTAACAGGGGGAGAGAAGGCTCACTAGAAGCCCAAACCCCACCTGTGTGCAATTTATTTATGCAGCAAAATTCTCACATGCACCCCCTAACTCTAAAATTTTAAAAAATAAATGTGTACAGGATTATACAAACACCTGTAACTAGGAGAACATTTTAACATATCCCAAATGTGACTAAACCCCTGACCACTCCTTTACTATAATTTCTTATGAAAACATTGTTTTGGAAATAGCAGTGTTTAGGCTGCACTCACTTTTTCAAAATAGTTGGTCAAGGAATGCCTGCACTTGCAAATAAATCCTGGGGATAGGTCCTTCCTCAGGAGCCACTGCTCCTAGCTGACACAAGCAGCTACCTGCTGCTGCCAGTAAGGTCAAGTTAGTTTTTCCTGTTGTTTAAGCCCTACCAGTCATTTTGGTTGGATCTTTTGTCTGCCACCACCTAACTTCCCGTATTCACTAGCTCTCGGCTGGGCCACAGCAGCCTCCCAAATGGCTTTCCTTCCTCCAGTCCTTCCACACTCCACTTAATCTGTCTTCCATTAGTAGAATGATCTTCCCAAAGGCAAATCTGATTTCACTGTTTTCCCAAAGATACCTCAGTTCCCCAGGATTTTATCCCCAGGATAAAAATGCCAAGGTATGGCACCAAGGGCCCTCCCTGGCCAAAGTCCTTAGATCCTTATGATCATTCCCTCTGCTCATCCAACTGCTCACCAACCTCACCCCACGCTCTAGGCTTTCCACACCTTCATGCCTTGCTCACATGCTCCCTCTCTCTGAAGTGCTCTCCCCTCCCCCATGGCCTGGGGAACTCCGATGTCTGCAGAGTCGGGTCCCCAAGGCATCTCCTTTGCCAAGCCTCTCCTAAGGCCCCACTAGGCACTCAGTCCTCTGCTTTCATCAGCCTCTTGCCTCTGCTCTGCATTGATCACACGCTGTCTCATTTTTATTCCACTAGATGGTGAGAACAAAACACACAGCATCTCTGAATTCCCACCACCTAGCGCAGTGCCTAGCATGTGGCAAGTGTTCTATAACTGTTAAGTTACAGGTGACCCCGGGTTTGGTGACCAGGCAGTTGACAGTGGAGCTTCTGTCTTTGCCCTCAGGGAAGTCAGCTCTCCTCTACAGGCTTCCTGCAATACGTGTTTCAGTCATAGGCAACTAAGGGCAACAAACCTCACTGTCTCAGCCTGCCATCCAAGTTGAAGAAAACTAGGTATGTCAGGAATGTTTTAAGTAGTAAAGACTGTTTAAAAATGTCAGAATAGCCAGGCACAGTGACTCATGCCTGTAATCCCAACACTTTGGGAGGCGAAGGTAGGAGCATCACTTAAGCCCAGGAGTTTGAGACCAGCCTAGGCAACATAGAAAGACCTCATCTCTACAAAAAAAATCCAAAAATTAGCCAGGTGTGGTGGTGTGTACTTATAGTCTCCACTACTTGGGAGGCTGAGGCAGAAGGATCACCTGACCCAGGAGGCAGAGGCTGCAGTGAGCTGTGATCATGTCACTACACTCCAGCCTGAGTGATAGAGTGAGACCCCACAAAAAAAGTCAGAATAAATACAACTCCAACTTCAAGGTACTTATGACATCTTTTCCCCCTCTTCAACCAGACACCACTAGATGATCTAGTCATTAGCATCTGATCTCCCATTACACTACATGTATTTACTAGTGTTGCTAATTAAGCCTTACCAAAATGAACACATGATTTTTTCATTCATCAAAGAAATATTTTCTCATCATTGTAATAGGCTCTGAGGTAGGTCTTGGGGCTCTCAGATAATTAAACACCATTCTTGCCCTCAAGAACCTCAGAGATTAATGGGAGCGTCCAACATGTGCCAATGTGCTCACTGCTATGCCAGGAGAATGCAGTGAGTGAGGAGGGAGCATAACAATTCATCTATGTCCTCAATTCATTTCCTTTTCATAACAAATTACTACCCACTCCTCAACCATGGAGATTTATAAATTTATATTGTATTTCCAAACCTGCATGTACCACTGAACTTTCCCACTAAGACCTTATTCTGGTAAAAATACCTCAGTTGCAAAAGTAAGTAAAGCAGACACTAGGAAAATATAGTAGTCATGGTAATCTCCTGACATCTTGTCCAAATGGCCCAGAACAAGAGAAATCTCTCAGGTGAGGTTTCAACTGGGTCTTGGTTTACTCAGTCCATAAATCACAAAATGATCCCTCTCTGCAAAGAGGCGGTCTTAACAGCCAGGAGCCAATATTAATCTTGTGTTCAGAGCTACTGCCTCTGCCACCCGCCTGCCGGTAGGGAGTGGTCCTCACTAGAAGTCTGAGTTCTGCAGGTGAGATTGATGGGAAGATAAGATAAGCTTTACTGGCGGCTGCCCCGCACACGAACAGACAGGAACACAGATGGTGACTGTCCCTTTCTAGGCTCAGTGCTTCCATGATGATGTCATCTCTTTCAGAGGCTCCCCTGGATACACCCAGGCTGTTCTCATCTGGCCCCAAAGCTCAACTGGCTGCAGAATGCAGTGAGAGACCATCCTTCATCTGTTATACCCTCTTCACCCTTCTTACCCTTTGCAATGTAAGATCTGCCTTCATTAAAAGATGAAAGAAAGTGTGTATGTTCTGATAGGGAAAGCTGTCTGGTACACATCCACAGAGAAGTGTGGTTCATAAGCAGGCACCTGAGGGAAAGGGCAACATGGGGGTGATTCATGCACTCTGGATGACTCAAGGACTCAAGGTTCCAACCACCACCTCACAGACACAGCTTTTCCACAATTTTTCTTTTTACCTAAAAAACTGTTACGTATGCCCAAGTCCATGCTCAATGTTCCTTTATCTGTAAAAATGAGGATAAGAAGAGTACCTATGTCTTCTGCCACTGGGAGGATTAATGAGTTAATGTGCATAAAGTCCTTACTGTTAGTCAATGCTCTATAAGCGTTATAAAGTGGGGGAATGGGGAACTGTTACCAATGTTTTTTCTGGAGACAATTTTTAAGGTAAGCATATTTTCAGTTTATACACTCATGAACTGCTTTGAGTTTTGCAATGAACAACTACTATAATTAAAATAATAAGCTTCTAGCATTCATTTAAAATACATAAATGCTAAATTTTCACCTCTTCTTAGGAGTCCCCATGACTAACCTGGACCTATTCACCCTTCCACCACAGGCTCCCATCCTACCCTGCTGCGAGATTTTCCACATGATGAGAGCTATCACAAAAAAATCTTGGACTTGGCCGGGTTCAGTGTCTCAGCCTATAATCCCAGCACTTCGGGAGGCCAAGGCAAGTGGATTGCCTGAGCCCATGGGTTCAAGACCAGCCCAGGCAACTTGGCAAGACCTCATCTCTACAATAAATAAAAAAATAGCCGGGTGTGGTAACGCATGCCTGTAGTTCTGACTGCTTGGAAGGCTGAGGCAGAAGGATCGCCAGAGCCCAGCAGGTGGATGCTGGGGTGGCCATGAGCGTGCCACTGCACTCCAGCCTGGGTGATGGAGTGAGACTCCAACTCAAAAAAATATATATATTGGACTTGAGGATAGTCAGTGGTCTCAGAAATGAGGGAAGACAAATAAGGAGAAACAGCCAACACAGAGCACGGCTTTGGCAGCCAGCCTAACCTTCCTCCGCAGCTCACCCCTGCCACCCTCCCCATCTCCCTACCTCCTGCCCAATCCCCACTGGGCCTCAGCTCTCATGTCACTTGTACCACTGCCAAAAATTCCATCACCCAGAGATTACTTTAGGGCAATAAAGAATCATCCAAGAAAGAGATGAAGGGACTGCTGCCGGTCCTTCCAATAACTATTTGAAACAGACTTCTTCCCCTTATCTCCTCTTTTTAAAAAGAGAGAAATCAATGTACCAAGGGAATGAGAGATTTAGCAGAAAAAAGAAAGTGAGAAGAAGAACGGAAGGAAGGAAATTTGGAAGCTAAAGCCCCTTAAGGGGAAAATGGTGTGAATGGGGCCACCTTTGGGCAGCATAACAGCCTGGGTAGGTATCAGAAGAGAGAAGAGTAGAACAAAATATTGAGGGCAGACCCTGGAAACTCCCCTCACCCACAGTCCTTCGGCTGCACAGAACTCTGTAGCAGAACCCAGAAGGCAGACTGTCTGGGTCCATTTTGATTCATTGTGCTGGCCCAGGGAACTTAACCGCCACTTGTAACACTGTTTCCATGGGGAAATTTATTTTGAGTCCCAACAACTGACTTACAAACAAGCAGTCTGAACCCAGCCCATTCATAATGTGGAGACAAGATGTACTATTTCCTCATTTAGGCTAAAGCCGCCATATCTAACCAAAATTATGTGGCCACTGCCAAGTAGGACACAGCCTTGCCCTTTTTAGGTGCTCAATAAATGTTTAATGATGACAATAATGATACCTTGTATCTAGGTACAGACAGTCCTTGAGCCCTGCGGCTTTTGGATTAGACCATATGTTGTCCTTGCTGCACTGTGTACTGGACCAAGTTCCTGCAGACCAGGAACCTCAGGGACTAAAGGACAATGACACCACTCTCCTACCTGTTTGCTAGCTGCTGCTCAAAGTCCCCACACTGCCGCAAGAGCTCTCCACAGGTAGCTATTATCCTAAACAAAACAAAAAGTGCAAGTATTTGGAATGAGGACATCTACAGGACAAACACCTCATTTACTAAAATTCTAACTATTTGCTCCTTTTGGTGTTGCTAGGTTCAGGGAAACCAGTTAACCATTTGATGGCCTGAAATGTTTCATTAATTAGTAATTAATGTAAAAAGTAAATGCTAGTCCTTTCTAATAACTTCCATTGTCACTGGCATCTCTGCTATGAATCACAATTCTACCCACCACAATTACATTTCCAAAATGCTGGGCTTTGTCCTTGAGAAAAATGAGGTGGAAATAATTTATATCTAAACTGTTTAAGTAAAAATTTATTACTTAATATTTGTTAGGTGCCTGCTATTTGCAAGACAGAAAACTTTTGATACTAGAATTATCTTTCTCTGATCACATGAAAGACAGATGACAATTAATCCATTTGTTTCTCAGAGATAAGCCTGAGTGACCATCATATTCATATTTAATAATCCTTTAATTTTTAAGTAATTTTATGCTAGGCCTCAACCTCCAGCTGCTGAGTCCTTCAACACCAGACTCATAATGCCAGGACAAATCCAAGGATTAAAAACATCTTAAGTATAGTTAACTTTTAACTTTCTCTAAAAGTGCCTATCATCACCAGGGTATCTAGGCATTCCATCATAAGAAAGGTTTAAGAGAAAGTAAAATATTCCACTCCCCTCAGGTGCAACAGAACAAACATGTGCATATTATTTTCCAGTATACCAAGCCACCACATATTAGAGGGGGTACAGTTAGCATCTAGAACATTAGATTTCATCAAAAAAATAAAAGTCCAGAACAGAGCCCATGAGGTGATAATCCAAAATGGTGCTGGGTGGTTCTGGATCTGCCCTGACAACCTTCAGTGGGTCTGGATTCTGCTCTGGCATGGGCCACCACATTGAGATCTACACACGTCATGGGCACCCTGCACATATCACCTAGGTCAGGGGTCAGGCAAGACCCAGAAGTCAGTGAAGCAGGCCAGGTGAAGGGCAGTTTCTTTCTCGAGAACACATATCCGTGAAGAATGGTTCTAAGGAAAAGAAACGTCTAGATAGCTTTTTGTCTCAGCCTCATAGTATAGTTGTTACACCACTTGGGAGAGGAGAAAATCACCTTGGGAGAGGAGAGAATCTAGTACCATAGAGAACACAGGCCCAGGCTATGGGGACTTCCACTGCCAGCCCCTATGGATCACAGTGACAATTCAGGGGCAGTACTGCCAGAGCAATAGGCAACTTTAGAAATCTAGGTGATGTTAAACCTAGTTTTTATTTTTATTTTTTTATTTAATAATTTTTTTTTGAGTTGGGCTCTCACTCTGTCACCCAGGCTGGAGTACAGTGGCACAATCATGGCTCACCACAGGCTTGACCTGCTGGGTTCAGGTGATCCTTCCACCTCAGCCTCCTGAGAAGCTGGGACTACAGACATATGCCACCACACCAAGCTAATTTATTTTATTGTTTGTCAAGACAAGGTTTCGCTATGTTATCCAGGCTGCTCTCAAACTCCTGGGCTCAAGCAATCCTCCAGCCTTGGCCTCCCAAAGAGCTGGGATTACAGGCCTGAGCCACCATGACTGGAAAATCTAGTTTTTAAATGTTGGCAACTAAACCAATTTTTTTTAATGCTATAAAACATATCTGCAGGTCAGAACTGGTTACAGGTCTGTACTCTCCAGATGGACATGTTAAGGGCCAAACCTTCTCAGGCCACTGTTGATCATAGTCCCATCAGGCCTCTGGGCTCAGGGCACAAGGTATCTACCTAGAAGTTCACAGGTCTGGCTATCCCAGAACCTAGTCATCAACAACCAGTCAAGAGGGTCACTGCAATGCCTTTCGTTGAACTCTTATGTGGCCCTTTCCGAGCCAAATAGTGTGGCCTTGCTATTTAGGACTATGGTTCTTAGATCCAGAAACAGAAGCTAATCAGTTGTGCATGTTCTAATATACACTCTCTAAGTTATTTTCGGTCCATAAAAACTATAGGCTAAGGGGAACAAAAAAAATCTTATACCAACTATAAAAAATCTAAGTTTGCCAGGCATGGTGGCACACACCTATAATCCTAGCACTTTGGGAGGCTAAGGCGGGATGCTTGAGCCCAGGAGTTTGAGACCAGTCTATGCAACGTATTGAGACATCTCT
Source organism: Carlito syrichta (assembly GCF_000164805.1). Taxonomy (NCBI): domain Eukaryota; kingdom Metazoa; phylum Chordata; class Mammalia; order Primates; family Tarsiidae; genus Carlito; species Carlito syrichta. Next base: position 130,673 of record NW_007248545.1, on the reverse strand, counting down.
ACAAAATATAAAAAAATAAGCTGAGCATAGTAGTGCACACCTGTAATCCCAGTTACTCGAGAGGTGAAGGCAGAAGGATCACCTAAGTTCAGGAGGTCAAGGCTACAGTGAGCCATGATGGTGCCACTGCACTCTAGCCTGGACAACAGACCAAGACTCTGATTTTTTTTTTAAAAATTAGTTATTAGGTGTTCATAAGGAATTTTAAAAAATATTTTAAGACCTAGAGGGGTCTTTTGTTGGCTGATTTGATTTGGGTTTTTGTTTATCGGCCTGTTTTTAGAGTCTAGAGCATTGCTTTTAAAAAAAATTTTTTTTTAAAGGCAGTGAAAGGAGAAAAAAATGAAACCTTTACAAACACATTTATCATTTTTATATATCATATTATACATGTTTATGCTTACTACATTAGTCACAACCTTAAATTACAAGCTCCACTTTACCTAATGGAGTTCTGAAAAGCTGTCCAATCTTCTTGAAAAAGGGAATTGGGAGGAATATCATCCAGTTTACACTTCTTTCGTATTGATTGAAGAGTATTGGTGAAATCAGACACATACCTACATGGAAAGGGGAAAAAAATGACAGGGGTGTCATCAATAACTGCTTACTTTTCAAGAAACTTGGGATTCTATAGCTCTGAACAAATTGCCAATGACCTTGAGAACATCTTTAAAGGCTTCCATCAAGGACTGAGACTACTCATAAGTCTTGAATACAAAAAAGTTTCTCTGTGTGGCAAGATCAAATCACCCAGCAGGGCAGCTTCAAGAGAGAGCTCAAGAGGAGAAAAGGGATGGTCACGAAGTAGCTCTGGTGACCAGCCAGGTGAGAGATGGTGCTGCTGAGTTCCCCCCTCCGCCTCACAAATACACTTCTTTGAAAGCAAGTTTAAAGAACTGTTTTAAAACCTCACAGACCCCACTGTAATAACCGACTGTGACCTGGGATAACGTAAGGCAGCTTACTGATTCCCAAGTCATTTTTTCAGCATTCCAGTTCCCTGAATTTAGGTTAAGTAGCCATGGCAGATAGATTAAAGTTTGATGGCTGGCAAGGGCCTGACTTTAATGGCACAAGACCATGAAAGTGGATTCAAAACCAGGAGACCCTCTCACACTGTGTCTGTTCGCCCTCACTATACACATACACTCCTCCTCCACAGCACCTAACATACTAAATGGCTTGTTTTATGTTTATTGCTTTGCTAGACTTTAAGCTCTGTGGGAACAAGGTCTGTGCCGTATAATTACATCCCCAGGAACTAACACGAGCTGAGACTAAAAGAGACACCTGGAAAAAGTTCCCGAATAAACGAAAGACTTGCACTGCAGCCTTGGGCAAGTATCTCAGTGTCTTTGGGTCTCAGTTTCCTCATTTTTCAAATGAATTTAATGATGTCTTCTGTATTGCCTCACAGATTTGTTGTGATGATAAAATGAAATAATCCTTACCAAAGTTGTCAGAAAAGTATAAAATGAAAGCTGTTGTAGAGTGGGAGTGCTTCTGAGGATGGACAATTCTTAGAACAGAGACAAGTACATGCATGTCCTTGGGTGGGCAAGTGAGGAGGACAGAAAGGGGAGTCATGTTCTCTGGAGGCCAAGAAACCTGAGACATTTGTGTGCATCACAAGAAGGCTTGCCTCTGTCCCTTCCCTAGCCGAAGCTCCCAGTGAGTAAAGTGGCACATGGTTACCCAGGGCACAGCCCTGAAAAGTCAGTTTGTATAATGGAGAGAGAGTCCACCCCACTAACTTCAAATGCTACTGCTGTTCCCTTCCAGAGACCTCTGGGCTTCACTGTGGAAAGTCGCAAAACCAAAAATCCCACTGACAGTACCTTCTCTTGGCACTGAGAGAGATGACAGCTTTCTAGGGTCCTGGATGGGAGAAAGGCCTCAAAAACAAATTCACAGGGAATATTAAGGAACACAGTTGTGCTTTAGTATGGAAAATTAACAACTGTGTTATCTCCTGCAACTATTACATCCCTGCATAAGAAGAATATACCATCCACCAATCTACCAGCTCTGCAGAAGCTCCTTTGACAGTCCTGGGCTGGGCCGGTGAGAGGCAGAGGTACATCTGGGGAGTTTTGTCCAGTCACAGTTCTCAAGTGTGGCAATTTGCACAGACTTTATCTATTTCATGATCCATCAATCCAGAATGCTAAATGGGTTTGTCATGAAATCTTATAAGAAAGTGTAGCTTTTATCCCATCATTTTTATCCTTAAGCCCTCCAGCTGTTTCTCACAATACACATTTCCAAGAATCGACCATGTGAGGGTCCCTGTGTTAGAGGTTGTAACAACATGTTTTCTGTTAATATTCACAACCTCCATGGAGAGGAGGTATTATCATCAGTTTACTCAGAAAATAGGCACCAAGACTCAGAGAGAAGCACTGACCTGCCCAAGGTCCCAGCTAGTCAGCATCAGGACCAGGGTCTGAGCTCAGGCTGGTCCAGCCCATGCATCCATCATCGCCTCAATGCCCCTCCATCTTGAACCACCATGTCAGCTGCTGCAGTCTATACTTCACTCTTGTTCAAGTTAGGCCAGTCTACTCCTGCCTCCCCCATATTCCAGTCTCCCTACCTTTGCCTTCTTCAATATCTTCCCCCTACCCTTCCTTACTAGTGAACAATGTCCCACTTGAACCCTGCTCAAGTTAGCTTTGACCTGATTTCCCTGACTAATTTTACAAACATTAGCTATTTTGATAACTTCAAAATCTTTCCTTCTAGAGAAGGTGGCCTAGTTTTGCCAGATCTCCTTTCGTATAATCTGAATTGTTAACATGGATATGTATGATTTTTAAAAACAAAGTAATAACCAACAGAAGAACTAAAAGTAAAAAATATAATGAGTAAGATCAGAGAAACAGGAAAGAAGACAGGAAAATGGCCTTTCATAGAAGAGAGTCAAGAGTTGATATTTAAAGTCAATAAGCAAACAAAAATCTTCTTTAAAGTTTAAAGGGAAGAATTAGAAGACTAAAGTCAAAATGTTCAAAACTGGTTACTTCTGTGGAGAAGGACTAAAAGTAGCAGGAAGGAAAGATTTTTCACTTTCTTATATCATTTTGTATTTTTGTGAATGATTTCTAAAAGCATTTGACTTGGTATTTTACAATAAAAGTTTTAGAACTTAAAAGAAATTTCCATCCACAAAATCCTGGTTGGTGGCAGAGAGAGAAAAGGTAAAACTTTATTTATTAAACTTATTGCTGATGCCTCTCTTTCTACAGGAACACATCTGAGCTCATCCAGTCACCCTCCTGGGAGCAGGGCAGACTTGATGACTACACCAAGCTGCCCTGGGAGGCCCTGACTGCCCACAGCAGTGACAGAGGACACTGGGGTCGAGAGCCTTTCAGAACTCACAGGATACTCTCAGTATTTCTAGAACAACCAAAGCTCCCTAAACAAAAGCAAAACAGCCTTTAGTTCAATAAAAGAAAGTTTCTAAGACTCAGGGCAACTTCACTCTAGAATTATCAAGGGAAAGGTAGGCGTGGTGGCTCACACCTGTAATACTAGCACTTTGGGAGGCCGACGGGAAAACTGCTTGAACTAGGAGTTTTAGACCAGCATAGGCCACATAGTGAGACCTCATCACTGCAAAACATCAAAATAATTAGTTAGGCCTCTCCCAGTTACTCAGGAGGCTGAGGCAGAAGGATCACCTGAGCCCAAAAGGTTGAGGATGTGGTGAATCATGATCATGCCACTGCACTCCAGCCTTTTTCTCAGAGAGGAGCACTGACCTGCCCAAGGTACCAGCTAGTAAGCGTCAGGGCCAGGGTCTGAGCCCAGGCTGGACGAGCCCAGAGCTGGATGACAGACTGAGACCCCCAACTAAAACAAACAAACAAACAAACAAACAAATAAATAGAACTATCAAGGGAAGGTCTCTTGGAGAACATAGGACTGTGGAAACTGGAGCATATAACCAATCTCCTGAGGGCCATTATACCTCAATTAACACAGGTCAGAGAAACCAGCCTTATATGTACTGCTGTCTTTTTCTTCTGTCAAACCAAATGTAATAATAGTTTCCCTTCTCTTTCTTTCGGTGACAGCATTACTGTGATATAATTCACATGCCTCACAATTCATCCACTTAAGGAGCACAAGTCAATTACTTTTAGAGTCTTCACAGAGTTATACAACCATCACCACGACTTTAAAACACGTTTACCATCCCCCCCAAAAAAATCCCTGTACACTTTAGCAGTCATCCCCCACCTCCTTTAAATTCCCCCAACCCCAGGCAACCACAAATTGATTTTCTTCTCTATAGATTTGCCTGCTCTGGATGTTTCATATAGATGGAAGCATATAACATGCAGTCTTTTGTGACTGGCTTCTTTCACTTAGCATGATGTGCATATTGCCTTTTTATTTTACACTTTTAATTATATAAGAAAATATAAATTTGTACCCTTGTTTTAAAAAATCAAAAAATAAATAAAGTGAAATCCCCTATGACCACCATCCCATGTCTTCTCCATCTCCCTAAAGATAATCAGTGTTTTGAGTGTATCGTTTGAACTTCCACATCAGGGGTCAAGCAAGCTTTTTCTGTTAAGGTCCAGATAGTAAAGATTTTTGGCTTTTTTCAAGAAGTAAGATCTCTGTCCCAACTATACAGTTCTGCCTATATAATGGGAGATGTAGGTCATAGGTAAGTAAATAAGCATGGCTGCATTCTAATAAAACTTTATTTACAAAAAGAAATGCAAACAAAATTGGACTCATGGGTTCTAGTTTGACCAATGCCATTCTATAGGAATATATAATGCATTTTAAAGTATTAGAAAAAAGACCTAGAACAGGAGTTGGCACTCCTGGTTTTTTTGTAAATAGTTTTATTGGCCCATAGCCACACCCATTCATTTATGTATTGTCTATGGCTATTTTCATGCTATAAAGGCAGCGTGCTACAAAATCATCTATTGCAAAAGAGACTGTAGGCCCACAAAGCCTAATATACTTGCTATCTGGTTTTTTGCTGGAAAAGTTTGCCAAATTCTGCTACAGAAAATATACTCGGCTGGGCTCGGTGGCTCAGCCTGTAATCCCAGCACTTTGGGAGGCCAAAGTGAGTGGATTGCCTGAGCCCAGGTTCGAGACCTGCTTGGGCAACTTGACGAGACCTCATCTCTACAACAAATCAAAAACTAGCCGGGCATGGTAGCGCGTGCCTGTAGTTTCAGCTACTCGGAAGGCTGAGGCAGAAGGATCGCCAGAGCCCAGCAGGTCGAGGCTGCAGTGGCCGGGAGCGGCCATTACACTCCAGTCTGGGTGACAGTGAGACTCCAACTACAAAAAAAAAAAAAAGAAAATATACCCTATTTTTTGTATGTTATTTTTACATAATGTATTACACTCTCAATATTATTTTGAGGCAACCCCTTTGGGTTCCCTCCCACTGTGGGAGCTTTTCTGTCCTCTCAATAAATCCTGCTTTCTCACTTACAAAAAAATTATTTTGCAACTTGCTCTCCTTCCCTACAACAGATTTTTGAGATCTACTCATGTGGACCTAATTAATACTTGCTAAACTAAGTTAAGTTCGACCTAAACTGGGCACAGTGGCTCACACCTATAATCCCAGCACTTTGGGAGGTGGAGGTGAGAGGATTGCTTGAGCTCAGGGGTTCAAGACCAGCCTGGGCAACTTGGTAAGACTTCATCTCTACAATAAATAAAAAAAAATTAGCTGGGCACGGTGGTGCACACCTGTGGTTCCAGCTACTGGGAAGGCTGAAGCAGAAGGATTATCTGAGCCCAGCAGATTGAAGCTGTGGTGGCTCTGAGAGTGCTACTTCACTCCAGCCTGAGTGTCAGAGTGAAACTCTGACCAAATAAATAAATAAATAGTTTGTCTAAACCTGTCTCTGTACTTGGGTGATAAAGTTTGGCTCACAGTGGCCTCTATATATAGGGAACTGTACCCTAGCTTGATGTGTAAACAAATTGTAACCTAACCCAAGAGGATACCCTTGTTATCAAGCAACTGAGTCAGTCAATCATAGTAGCCAAACCCTTAGCCAATTCTAGGCTGAAAGCTGTCAAATTATGCCCGAATAAGGCAAATGCCTAACTGCCAATCAGGTCATCTCTGTATGTCATTTCCTCTTTTCTGGTTATAAATACAGCTCACCATGGGCATTCTGAACCATCCAAAATGCTGTTAGGTTCCAGAACCTTTTGCTAGCCTAAATAAACTTTGTTAAATTAAACTTGCCTAAGCTTTGCTGTTGTTTCTTTTCCCCCAACATACTTTAACTGCTGCATGGCAGTCCCTCATATGAATATATCATATTTTATGTAGCCATTGCCTAATGAATGGACATTTAGGTTATTTCAAATGTTCCACCATGACAACCAATGCTGCAATGAACATCCTTAAGAAATCCTCCTGAGCTCAGTTGCAAATGTTTTTCCAAGGTTCAGAGCAGGAATACAGAGCACATACATTTTTAATTGGGACAGACACTGTCCTCCAATGTATCTAGCCCTGTCCCTAGGCCCAGCCTTACTTGGCAAAGAGGGATTTCAGGGCTGCCAGCAGGCCACAGGTCCCCAGGCCATTGGTGAATCTCACGCATCTGTCAACGGCTGCAGACGCCAGACCAAACAGCTTATTCACAGAGTGGCTCAGCTCCTGCACACAGTCAATTACTTCCCCATGCTCCTGGTAAGCAAATGCAGACAAAAGCCATTCAGACTGGAGAGCACCCAAATAGAAAATGTCAAGACACAGAAATACCTTCAAGCCCTCTCATCTGCAGTAAAATCACCTAGTAGGGATATCAGAAATATAGTCCCAAACTGACAGCTCTGCTGGAGGCTGAGTAGGAGGAAAGACAGCCTAAGTGGTCAGTGAGATCACAGAAATTAACTCCTGGCAGAAAAGCAGGACCAACTGTCTAGTTCATGTTAGTATTTTCCATTTCTTTCCTTTTTTTCTGTGATTATTAAGATGGCATCGCTCCCTCTGACTCTGGAGCTGCAATTCAAGTTTTTCACATCAGGCACTCTAAAAGAATGTAGCAAAAGGAAAATGCTTCCTTCAGGGGCAAGAATCTAACTGAACAGATGTTCAAGGTATACCCCTAGAAAACCGAAAGATGCAAGAGGCAGCAGACTTAAACGAGTGTAAGATCAGTTCTTATGTGTCAACATGCCTCATGCTAGACAACCTTATGACTTGAAAACAAAACACTATTTGACATGGAAATGACCTTGAGTCCACCCCTGGTGCCCTCATAGTGAGCACAGTCCACGAGCGCCAAGCTCCTGAGCCTATTTGCATATCTCCCTTCAACAAAGGACCACCTTAATAAGAAATTACTAAATCAGGGATCAGCTTATCCCCAAAAGATTTAACCCTCTCCTTTTAGAGATCCTTAGTGGAGGGCTTTAAGAAGAATATTGATAGCAGGTCTGTGATCTCATTTTACATTTGGATGGTCAGAGCCCATGAGTACTTACAGCCCATTTTTTAATCCATACCTGATCCCACCCCCAACCCTCTGCCAGACTTGGCTGACAGGCTGGCAGACAGAAGGCTTCCTAACTGGCCATTGGCCATGCTGGGACATTACCAAAGGTACTGCGCTGATCTGGATAAGGAGGTTGTTCTCCTCCATGTCACCGTACTTCAGCTGGTAGGGTTTGTAGGGCTCATACACAGCATCCACCAGCTCCATGACTTTTACCAGGTTGTGCTCATCTTTAGGAGATCAGAAGTGAAAAGCAATAATTAACAAAGATTCTGAAATTAACCACTGGAAAGCAACAAGGAAGAGATGTTCTCTTAGAACTTTTCCCATTTTATCTTTGGAGGTAACTACATTTTGCTAATCCACATTTATTCATGGATGCTTCTTCAACAACCAGTTGACATATGGATAAATTTGGGCTTTGTGCAGTTTGCCTTAAGCACCATTAAAGACACCAACTCCCTTAATCTCACATCCCTTATTATCCTCACAATTAAGAATCCCTACACATGATAACTCTCGTCAACGTCGGGTTCAAGAACTACTACAGAGAAAAGGTACTAAAGGAAGAACATTTTCCACTTCAAGTGTTCATAGAAACAGATATCCAATACACTAGGCATTCCAAAAATTCCTATGTTGAACCACATAAAAATTTAAAACATGCTTGTATCAAAAATGTAAATGTGCATATTCTATGACACAGCAATTCAACTGCTAAGAATTTTCCCAAAATCAACAAATATACAGTGATTTGATATACACAGAAGAATGTTCATGAAAACATTGCTCAGAATCAGAAAGTTCTAGAAACAATCTCAACAGGGGATGGGTAAATGTAAAAGCCTACTTGCTGATATCCTCACATCCTTCTGGTCCCTTCCACTATCTGTCCTTCACTGAAACTAGAAAAATAGTCCCCAACAGAAATCTCATTACATTGCTGCTCTACTTACAACTTTTCAGTAACTCCCACTGCTCTGCAGTTGGAGACTAAAATCTTTTCTATATCCTGCAAAGCCCCATATTGCTTGACCTCAGAAAGCAAAAGATGGTGGTAGTTAAGAGTAAAGGTTCTTCTATCAAAGCTTTACTGCTTCCTAGGTATGTGACTACGTGCAAATATCTTAACTTTTCTATGCCTCCTTCCTCAACTATAAAAAAAGGAGAAGTAACGCACTGATTTTGTAAGACTTTTGTGGAGATCATGTAAAATAATGTGTGTGCATTATGTGGAGATCATGTAAAATAATGTGTGGTAAGCACTCAATAAACACTGGTTATTTTATTATGACTTCTACAGCCTCACCCTCCATTACACGCCCTCTAGCTCCCAACCTTCTCTCAGTTCCTAAAAGCTCCTTTTGGCCACATGTGGATTCTTCTGTCTGGAAGGACCTTCTCTACCCCTCTTCATCTAGTTAACTTCAGGTCCTCCTTCAATACTCACTCAGTTCAAGTCTGTCGATCTCTCAATTATCTGCCTTTGTTTATATACTTTTAGAACTATTTGCTTTTCTTCCAAGGACTTTCTCACTTTGTAATCATACATTCATTTGTGTGATTATTTGATTATCTCCCACTGAAATACACATTATATGAGAGCAGGGACTGTGTTTGATTTTGCCCAGCATTGTATCCTCAGAATGTAGCACTCCAGTACTGACCCATTTGTAGCTGAATGAATAAACTAAATATAGTTTCACCTATCCAAAAGAGCTGTGAAAAATAATTGCACACACATATATACAAGACACACACACATACACAAAGACACACTTGGGAGCCAGGATTCTCACTTCAGGAGACGGGCATCTGCAAATGGGTATGCAAGAGATAAAAATCCTGCGGTGTTGAATTTGACTGAGAAATATTGGCATAAATTGGTAATTTAAAAAATATATATATATATCTTCAAGCCAGGCATGTGGTTCATGCCTGTAATCCCAGCACTTTGGGAGGCCAAGGCGAGAGGATTGCCTGAGCTCAGGGGTTTGAGACCAGCTTGGGCAACTTGGCAAGTCTTCATCTCTACAATAAATCAAAAAATTAGCTGGTAGTGCACTTGTAGTTCCAGCTACTTGGAGGGCTGAGACAGAAGGATCGCCAGAGTCCAGCAGGTAGAGGCTGCAGTGGCCATGAGGGTGCCAGCACACTCGAGCATGGGTGACAGAGTGGGACTCCAACTCAAACAAACAAACAAACAAACAAACAAACAAATAAATAAATAAATGTATTTCCTAGCTTTGTCCACCAAAAGATTCTAGGAGTAATGATACTCCAGCAACAATGAGCACCCCTGGTGCCTAGATTGTGGCTTCTTTTTTTTTTTTTTGAGTTGGAGTCTCACTCAGTCGCCCAGACTGGAGTGCAGTGGCCGCTCCCAGCCACTGCAGCCTCGCCTGCTGGGCTCCGGCAATCCTTCCGTCTCAGCCTTCCAAGTAGCCGGAATTACAGGTATGCGCTACCACGCCCGGCTGATTTTTTGTAGAGATGAGGTCTTGCTGCCCGGGCGGGTCTCGAACCCGCAGCTCAGGCAATCCACTCACCTCAGCCTCCCAAAGGCGCGGGATTACAGGCTGAGCCACCGAGCCTGGCAATTGTGGTTTCTAAATACCATTTCTCACTAGAAAAAAACCAGGCTTCCTAGGAAAATGACTAAATTCCAGGTTTAAGGCAAGGGAAAGTAGAGGGTGTTCCTGGAACATATTGTGCCAAAAAACAAGAAAGCAGTGAAAGAATGATAGGGACATGTCAAAAAGATACAGGAGCCAGATTGAGGGGGCAACCATAGTCCAATTTTGAAACAATTTGGAAATTAAAATGAATAATAATGGATCATAACTAACTAAATTTTTTAAAAACGATGAATTCATAGTAATATTAAAGAGAGAAAAGAAGGAAAAGTCTTATCTTGATAAAAGAATGCTAGCATATAAGTATAAGGAAATAAATTAGAAAATTACCATTTTGTAATCAACAATGGAAAATTTATCCAGGCAAGGATTATTAATGGATGCTAAAGTCATAAAAAAATGTTTCTTGGAAAATGCTGTATTCCTATAGGCTCAGAACATCACCTCATAATTGCAAGAGGAAATTACAAGAGGGAAAGGTGACTTTACACTGGAGAGATCTGGCAGATACACTTACCAAGTGATAACCTAACCTATCACCTACAGTTGGACACATGTCTCCTGATGTGACACAATAGGAAGTACACACTATCATCACTGTAGCATTCTTCCCAAACATTGTTTGACATAAATCTAATCAGGAGGAAACAACTGACACATTCTACAAGAAAACTACCCTGACTTCTTCAAAGATGTGAATTTCATGAAAGATAAAAGAAGGATGAGAAGACTGTTTTAGATTAAAAGAGATTAAAGGAATAGGACATGCAAATGTCATATATGTGCACACTGACTGAATCTCAATGGGAGGCAAAGGTAGAAAAACAACTATAAGGACTTTTGTGGTACAACTCGAAAAATCTGAATATAGACTGTATATTAGATGATAATATGGAATTGGATACGAAAGCGGCAACAAAATATTCTACTAAAAACATACTTAAGGCTAGGAGCAGTGACTCACACCTGTAATCCCAGCACTTTGGAAAGCTGATGTGGGAGGATTACTTGAGTCCAGCAGTTTGAGACTAGCCTGAGCAACATAGTGAGATCTCACCTCTACAAAAAAAATAAGCTGGATGTGATGGTGCATGCCTGTACTCCCAGCTACTTGGGAGGCTGAGGCAAGAGGATTTCTTGAGCCCAGAAGGTTAAGGCTGTGATAAGCCTAGGCCACAGTGTGAGACTCAAAAGATACATATGTTTAAGTACACACACATAAACACATTCATACACAAAACTGTATATAATCCAAAATGCTGTTTCTGAATGGCAGGTTGAGAATGATTTTTTTTCTCTCTTTGTACTTTTGGGTTTTTCTAGAATGAAAACATATTGCCTATTAATTATAAATTCAACCTAAACTGTTTTTAAATGTACTCTATATTATATGATCTTTTACATATTTTACATTGTGTCATATACATGTAGTAGCTATTGAAATAATACTTTAAAATGTTACAAGTAAAATTAAAAGTTAGAAAGTATATCTACATACCACTAAACTCCAGTCAGGCTGGCCATCAACAATAACAAAAAACAACAGATGCTGGAGAGGATTCAGCGAAAAGGGAACACTTCTACACTATTGGTGGGAGCATACACTAGTACAACCTCTGTGGAAAACAGTTTGGCAATTCCTAAAAGATCTAAAAATCGACCTTCCATATGACCCCACTATCTCCCTACTGGGAATATACCCGGAGGAACTCAAATTACTGTGTGAAAAAGATACCTACATACACATGTTTATTATATCATTGTTCACAATACCCAATGGAATACCCGATGAAATATTACACAGCCATAAAGAAGAACAAAATAATGAACTTCACAGCAACTTGGATGGACTTAGAGCCTATAAAACTGAGTGATCTATCACAGAAACAAAGAACTGAGTATCACATGTTCTCACTCATAAGTGGACCTTGAACAATTATCTAATACTATAAGAAAAAGATTGTCAGTAGTGGGAAACTGCCGGGGGTAGGGGGTGGGATTGGCAGCAGTGGGACACTGCCGGAGGAGGAGAAGCACACCTCATCAACAAGGATAGCTGCATAATGAACATTTGCATACTTAACCCTGAACTGTACCCCACATTTAAAATTTTAAATTAAAAAAACAGAAAGTACATCTACAACATATTTGATAATGAGAAAAAGTCCTTTACTGTATAATGAACTTTAAGGCATATGCACCAAATTTTTAACAGTAGTTAAAGTAGGATACAGAAGACTCATTTTGTATTAAAGTAGGATACAGGAGACACATATTTTTGTTGCTTTTTTATTTTCGAGTCAGGATCTCACTCTGTTGCCCAGTTGGAAGTGAGCACAATCTCGGCTCACCACAGCCTCCAACTGCTGGGCTCAAGCGATCTCCCTCCTCAGACTCCTGCATAGCTGAATTACAGACGTGAGCCACCATACCTGGCTCTTTTGTTGCTTTTTAAAATATATAAGTAATCACTCTTGTAAATTAATCAGAACTAAGTTAAACTCCCAAACAGAAAAATAGGCAAAGGAATGGAATAAGCCATTCAAAAAAGAAAAAAATACATAATTTTTATAATATAATTTTCAGGCCAGGTGCAGTGGCTCATGGCTGTAATCCCAGCACTTTGGGAGGCCGAGGAGGGATGATGGCTTAAGCCTGGGCAACATAGTGAGACCTCATCTACACAAAAAGTCAAAAAATTAGCCAGACGTGGTGTCCACCTATAGTCCCAGTTACTCAGGAGGCTGAGGCAGAAGGATTGCCTGAGCCCAGCAACTAGAGGCTGCGGAGAGCCATGGTCATGCCACTACACTCCAGAATGGGTGACAGAGACACTGTCTCAAAATTTAAAGAAAATTTCAAACTTGTTAATAACCAAAGTGCAAAACTAAAATGATATATCATTAATTGTCTAGGAACCTGGAAATGATGGGAGAAAAAAGACAGAGTCTAGTGCTGATGAGATGATGGGGCACAGGCACCTTCATTCACTACTGATAGACACAAAGATAGGTTAAAAAATTTCTAAAGAACAAAATATGACAAACATCTTTGAAATTTTCATTTATCGAATTCAAATTTAAATGTATCCTAAAAAATAATCAGAGTTGGGCTCAAACATTAATGTGTAAGATAGTTCATAATAGTTTTATTTATCATAATGGTTAAAAAATTATAGTAAGCCATAGCTACAAAGTGGTCATTGCCTTGGTTCTGTGCCTATTTTTAAAAAGTCTAGAAAAACACTTAATGACATAAGAAAATGCTCATTATACTGTTTTGAGCAACAACAACAAAAAAACCAAACCAAATATAAGGCTATATACAATCAATATTTTACAATATTTCTATATATTATATATAACATATTATTATATGTAAAAAAAATTTTTTCTGAGTTGGCATCTCACTGTGTTGCCCAAGAGGGAGTGCAGTAACAAGCTCACAGTCACCGCAGCCTCAACCTGCTGGGCTCAGGTGATCCTTCCGCCTCAGTCTTCCAAGTAGCTGGAACTACTGGCATGCGCTGCCACACCCAGCTAATTTTTTTGATTTATTGTAGAAATGATGTCTTGCCAAGTTGTCCAGGCTGGTCTTGAACCTGTGGGCTCAGAAAATCCTCTCACCTCGGCCTCCCAAAGTGCTGGAATTATAGCTGTGAGCCACCACAACCGGCCTATATGTAAATTTATAAAATTATACTGAAATATATAAAATGCAAATTACATTGCATTTATTAGATAATATTTACATAGTATATATTAAGTGTTTATACTAATATTTGTGAACAATATTTATTTATATTCGAATGACTAGCAGGAACTATAACAAATATTGTTGGTAGCTCTTTTGGGTGATAAGGTTATAAATCTCTTGCTCTTTTTTTTAATCTTTATTTTTGTGTGTTTCCAAAGTATTTTTAAATTAAAACGAAAACATAATTATTTTGAAAACCTCAACAGGAATTGTTAGAAATCTAAACTCCCACAGCTGACTAATAAAGCACTTCTATACTGACTCCTCAGAGGGTGGTTCTCTCTTTTCCAATAATGTCCGTCCCGTGTGGAAAGAATGCAACCTGTTCCTGGCCCTGCCTTCGACCCCCTTCTCCAGCAGGATGTGCAGCCTAAACACACTTCAGCCACTTTCACAAAGGCATCACAGTCCCTGGGAAGCTCCCCGTGTCCACTGTTCCTCTCCCATAACTAAGGCCTGACCAGTGAGTATGCCAAAAACATCTATGAATCATCAGGAATCTGAATAACAAACACACTCCCTGGAATGTACAAGGTAATTATACACAACTGTAATTAAAGAGAATAACTATTAAATAAACCAAGTCAGTGACACACAGCAGCCAAACGGCAAATCAAGGCCTTCCTGAAGAGATTTCCTGATTTGACAGCACCATGCATCACGAGGTCTGTGTTATTTAAAAATTTATGATGCTTTTAACACAGATGGGAAAGAGTTGGGAAAACGTCACACACCATGCATTGTTTACCCAAATGGGAATAAGGAATGCTCTGCTCTCAGTCGGTTGCTGGGAAAAGCCACCTTCCCTATAACCACCTTTACTCCTAACACAGCTCCCCTGCCCTGAAAAACTTGCTGCTACCCCTTCAAAAAGCTCCTCTAGCCTCTTTGGTCTCCTGAGGCTGAATTGTCTGAGGCTTTATGATGATGTGGAAAGAAGAAGGCACTTGTTCCCAAGTGTAACCTGCTGCCACCTCACTGCAACTAACATCTGTCTACCTGCTACTAGGCCTCTTTTATATTCTAAGCCCCCACAGAAGTGTCCATCACTTCCCCAGAATGTGCGCAACCCTAGAGTGTGTGAAGCACCTACACAGCATGGGGTGAGGCAAATATATTAGACTGTTTCCATAATGGCAACATTTTCATGGAAAAGACTTCCACATCGTTTGCAAAGGAAAACATAGATCCCTTCCACTTCTGTAAAATCAGTCATCTGAAAAGGCAAACAAACCCAGGCCCCAGAAGCTTCAAAAAGAACGAGTAAAGACAAGCCCCAGAATGAGGAGGAAGGAATGTTTACGTAGGTGAGGGAGCAGTGCCATTTCCAGTCCCTTGGCAAAGTGGGCAGTGGCGTCGTAGAACTCCAGCAGTCTGGTGAGCTCCAGCTCAGGCCCAGCCCTCTCTACTCCAGCACTGAGGCAGAAGGGCAGGGAGGGCATCAAGGCTCCCAGGGTCTGAATCAGCAGCACCGTCACAACCTCATGGGGGTTCTTGAAAACCTGCAATGAGTGAGCGGTATCTGCCTTAGCACACAGAACCAAACAGGAGCCTACCTTTCAAAGAAGTTGTCCCCTGAATCACTCAGAGGAATCTCCCGAGAGATGAAAAGTGGTCAAATTTAGTGCTATAAGCCCAGGGTTTCCCTCAACGCAAATGTGAATATGCTCAGAAAATGAAGCAGCGTTAGGACGTGCAAAACATCCAGAACAACTGGCAACTCCATACCTCTCCCTGACCCCAAGTGCCTGGCTATTTTCAAATCTATCAAACGCTTTCATGCAATATTTATATGGTCACCAAAAATTAACTAGAGAAATGACAATAGAGAAATTGGGGGGAGTGGGAGGTGGGAATCAAAATAAAATGAAAGAAGAGTACTTCATTTAATTGGGGTTGGAAGAGTCTTTAAGCAGAGTCACTGCCTGGCCTATAGCCACCTCTCCCCTTGACACAGTCCTTCAGCCAAGATGGATTTCTTGTATCTTAAGGAACTCCAGGAATAGTGTATCTAGACCCATTTAGATTATGGATTTACTTATTCATTGAAAATCCTTTTTTCATTCTATATTCTTTACATAGATTTCTTGGGCAAATAATGTTCAGAGTTCTTTTAGAGGGGGGGGTCTCACAGACTCCCAAGTGTTGATTATGTATTTTCTTATTATAACATATCTTAAATATGAACAAACATGAAATGAGACGTAAGAGCTATTCTTAGGCAACTATAATGCCAAAAAAGGTAAAAATTTAGAAACTATAAAACCATTAAAATTCAAAATTTCATTAGAAAATAACTTGAGACAAATGAAAATGAAATCACAACATACCAAAACTTACAAGAGGCAGTGAAATCAGTGCTAAGGGAAATTTATAGCGGTAAATGCATAGACTCAAAAAAAGAAAGATCTCTATCAACAAGCTAACTGTACACATTAAGGAACTAGAAAAAGAACACTAATTCCAAAACTAGTAGAAAGAAGGAAATAATAAAGATTAAAACAGAGATAAGTGAAATAGCGACTAGAAAACCAATTTTTAAAACTCAACAAACCCAGATGTTGGTTCTTTGGAAAAATTCTAGACTAAGAAAAAAAGAAAGAGGGCTCAAATTATTAAAATCAGATATGAAAATGGGGACATTACTCAGTTTCACAAAAATAAAAAACCTATTATGTGTCAATAAAAAAATAAAATAAAACTTTTAAAAAAGAAATAAAAGAGATTATAAGAAAATACTATCAGCAATCACACGCCAACAAACTAAATAACTTAGATGAAATGGACAAATTCCTAAAAATACAATCTATCAAAACTAACTCGAGAAAAAAACAGAAATAGTTACAGTTAGACAAGAAGAATAAATGATAAGTGTTTAAGGGGATACATAAATTAATTCATTTTATTTATTCCTTCTTCACTATATATATATATAAACATATATCATAACATTATCTTGTACATTATAATTACATATGATTATACTTTGTAAAAAGAACAAATCCATTAAAGTTCTTTTTAAAAAAGAAAAAACAGAAACTCTGAATAAATCTTCTATAGCTAGTAAAAAGCTGAATCAGTAATCAAAACCGCCTAACAAAGAAAAGATCAGAACCAGATGGCTTCACTGGTGAATCCTACTAAACATTTAAAGAAGACTTAACATCAACCTTCTAAAACTCTTCAAAAAATTGAAAAGGAGCAAATATGTTATAGTCTGAACTGTGTCCCCCTAAAATTCAAATGTCAACGTCCTAATTGCCAGTACCTTAGAATGTGACTATATTTGGAGATAGGGCCTTTAAAGAGCTGATAAAGGTAATAGGATGCCATATGGGTAAGCTCTAATCTGATATGACTGACACCCTCACAAAAAGAAGAGATTAGGACATAGACACATATAAAGGGAAAACATAGGGAAAAGACAGTCATCTGCAAGTAAAGGTGAGTGGCCTCAGAAGAAACTGGCCCTGTGAACACCTTGAACTTGGACTTCTAGATCTTTGAGAAAGTTAACTTATGTTGTTTAAACTACCAAGTCTGAGGTACTTTGTTATGGAAACAGCTAACAAAACTAATAATGGACACTGCCTAACTCATTCTACGAGGGCAGCATTACCCTGACACCAAAACCAGTCAAAGACGTTATAAGAACAGAACTACAAATGATCATCCTTTATGAATACACATGCTAAAATTTTCAACAAAATAGTAGTAAACTGAATTCTGTAGCATATTAAAAAGATTATATACCCACAACCAAGTAGGATTCACCTAGGAATGCAAAAATAAATCCAACTAATATACCATTATTAACAGAATAAAGGAAAAAAACCACACGATCGCCTCAATTAATATAGAAAATGTTTTTTACAAAATTCAAAACCCTTCATGACAAAAACACTCAACAAACTAGGAATAGAAGAAAACTTCCTCCACATGATAAAGGTAATATATGAAAACCCACAGCTAACATGATATTCAATAGTGAAAGACTGAAGCATTTCTCCTAAGATCAGGAACAAGACAAGAATAACTGCTTTTGCCACTCTATTCAACACAGTACTGAAAGTCCTAGCCAGAGCAATTACACAAGTAAAAAGAAGAAAGGAGCCAGATGTGGTGGATCACGCCTATAATCTCAGCACTTTGGGAGGTGGAGGCGAGTAGATTGCCTGAGCCCAGGGATTTGAGATCAGCTGGACAACTTGGCCAGACCTCATCTCTATAATAAATCAAAAATTAGCTGGGAGTGGTGGTGCAAGCCTGTAGTCCCAGCTACTTGGAAAGCTGAGGTGGAAGGATCATCTGGGTCCAGCAGGTCGAGACTGTGGTAGCCATAAGCATGCCACTACACTCCAGCCTAGGCGATAGAGTAAGACTCCGAATCAAAAAAGGAAGGAAGGGACGGAGGGAGGGAAAATATGTCCAAATTAAAAGCAGAGTTAGCCGGGTTCGGTGGCTCAGCCTGTAATCCCGTGCCTTTGGGAGGCTGAGGTGAGTGGATTGCCTAAGCCTGAGGGTTCGAGACCCGCCTGGGCAGCGAGACCTCATCTCTACAATAAATAAAAAAATCAGCCGGGCATGGTAGCACATGCCTGTAATTTGGCTACTTGGAAGGCTGAGGCGGAAGGATCGCCGGAGCCCAGCAGGTCGAGGCTGCGGTGGCCGGGAGCAGTCACTGCACTCCAGTCTGGGTGACAGAGTGAGACTCCAACTCAAAAAAATAAATAAATAAATAAATAAAAGCAGAGTTATCTCTGTTCACAGATGACATAATTATATGTGTAGAAAAACTTAAAGAATATACAAAATACTCTTAGAGTTAATAAATAAATTCAGTCAAGTTATAGGATATAAAACTGACATACAAAAATCAGTTGTATTTCTATATACTAATGATAAACAATCTGAAAAGGAAATTAAGAAACAATTCTATTTACAATAGCATGAAAAAGAATAAAATATTAGGAATAAACTTAACCAAGAAGCTAAAAGACTTGTACACTAAAAACAACAAAACATTTGATAAGAAAAAATTAAAGAACTAAATAAATGGTAAGACATCCCATGTTCACAAATTGGAAGACTTAATATTGTTAAAATGGTAATACTATACAAAGCAATCTACAGATTCAGTGCAATCCCTGTCAAAACTCCAATGGTGTTTTTTGGAGAAATAAAATCCATCTAAAAATTCACATGGAATATTGAGGGACACCCCAAATAGCCAAAACAGTCTTGAAAAAAAAAAAGAACAAAGTTGGAAGCCTCAAATGCTTGACTTTAAAAGTTACTACAAAGCTACAATAATCAAAACAGTGTGGTACCAGCATAAGGACAGACATGTAGACCAACGGAATAGAGAGTCCAGAATTAAACTCTCACATCTACGGACAACTGATTTCTAAAAGAATGCTATGACCATTCAATGGCAAAGGACAACCTTTTCAACAAAAGGTGCTCCAACTGGATATCTACAAGCAAAAGGAAAAAGTTGAACTTTTACCTTACACTATATACAAACATTAACTCAAAATTGGCCAAAGACCTAAATGTAAGAGCTGAAACCATAAAATTCTTACAAGAAAATATAGAGAAAAACCCTCATGATCTTGAATTCTGCAACAATTCTTGGATATAATACCAATAGTCAAGGCAACAAAAGAAAAAATAGATAAATTGGACTACATCAAAATTCAAAATTTTTGTGCATCAAAAGACATTATCAAGAAAGTAAATAACAACCTACAGAATGAGATAAAATATTCGCAAATCATATATTCAGTAAAGGATTTAAACCCAGATTATATAAAGAACTCTTACAACTCAACATAAAAACAACCAACCAAATTAAGAAACGGGTAAACAACCCAGCACCTTGGGAGGCAGAGACAGGAACACTGCTTGAGCCCAGGAGTTCAAGACCAGCTGGGCAACATAAAGAGACCTTGTCTCTACAAAAAAATCAAAAAAATTAGCCATGGTGGCATGTGCCTGTAGTACCAGCTACTCGGGAGTTCAAGACCAAGCCTGCGCAAGACCCTATCTCTACAAAAAAATGTTTTAAACTTAGCCAAGCATAGTGGTGCACACCTGTAATCCCATCTATTTGGGAGGCTGAAGCATGATGAGCTCATTTGAGGCCAGGAGTTGGGGCTTCACTGAGGTACGATTGCACCACTGCACACCAGCCTGGGTGAGAGTAAGATCCTGTCTCAAAAAAAGACTGAAAATTTAAAAAATGGGCCATGGGTCAAAGCTAAACATTAACATAAATTTCTGCCCCACAAAATGTAGGATGAGGTCCAAATGTAGGATGAGGTCCAAATAGAAGTCTAGGAAGTCTAAGTTCTTTTTCTTTTTCTTTCTTTTTTTTTTTTAAGTAGGAGTCTCAATCTATCACCCAGGCTAGAATAGCATGATCATAGCTCACTGCAGCCTTGACCTCCTGGGCTCAGGCAATCCTTCTGCCTCAGTCTCTCAAGAAGCTGAGACTAAAGGTGCACGGCACCATGCCTGGTTAATTTTTTTTATTTTTTTTATAGAGACGAGGTCTCACTATGTTGCCTAGGCTGCTGACATCTGAAAAGAAAGTAGGCCATGGCCCAATAGTATAAATTAGCATAAATTCATGCCCTACAAAATGTAGAATGAGGCCCAAATAGAAGGCTGAGAAGTCTGTTCTTTTTCTTAGATAATGAAGGGCATTTGTATGTATTGACTTGAGCTGTTTTTATCCTTGTGATACAAGAAGTAGAAGAGGCAAGAACACATAAATGATTACATTAAAACTGCAAAAACTTGACCAGCGTGGTGGCTCATGTCTGTAATCCCAGCACTTTGGGAGGTACAGGTGAAAGGACTGTCTGAGCCCAGAGGTTTGAGACTAGCCTGGGCAACCTGGCAAGACCTCGTCTCTATAATAAAACAAAAAAATCACCCAGGTGTGGTGGTGCGCACCTATAGTCCCAGTTACTTGGAAGGCTGAGGTGGAAGGATTGTCTGAGCCCAGCAGGTTGAGGCTGCCATGGCTGTGAACATGTCACTGCACTCCAGCCTGGGTGACAGTGAGATTCCAACTCAAAAAATGTAAGTAAATTAAAAAGATAAGTAAAGTAAAATAAAATAAAATTGGAAAAGTTCTATAGGAGGTTTTCCTTTAAAAAACAAACAACAACAACAAAAAACACCTAAGTCTGAAATAGGTTAATTCAAAGAACAAGGACAGAGAAAAGTACTTTAATCAACTTGAATGACATGACCCTGTATAAGGAATTCTCTCCAACTACTGTCAAGTTTATTCTAGCAACTGACAGATGAAGTGACTGGATGTTTAGGGACTTGAGAAAGTAAGTGATGGAAAGTTTCCCCGTGAAACCAAGTTCCTCAGTCTCACCTTACCGTTAATCAGGGGGTGCCTTTAAAATTAGCCCTTCCCCTACTCTTGATGTATTATGAGAACAAGGAAAACTAACTCCAGGTCAGGTACATTTTACCTGAAGTTAAGATAAAAATAATCTTGTTCACTCCAACACCACCTGACCAAGGGCCTCCAGCTTTTAGATCAGAAGATAGTGGCCTGCAGAAATTCCACAGGCTCCCTTGCCGAAGGACAGGCAACACTGTCACATTAGATTCTATTTAAGATATGGATAAGAATGATAAGAAGGGTTTTAATGGAGACCTAAAGATTTCACTGATGTATCTTTTTTTTTCTTAAACCATTAAACTGAAACCTAAGTTTATCTTTTAACCCCTTGAGTGACAGCAGCAAATGAGGAGGTTCTTTGAACAGTACTCTGCACTTGAGGGCAATCACTCCTGAGGCAGTCACCTGTTCTCTTATCACCATAGGCTTTGTTCTCCCTAGAACCAAATGAGCTATTACCTGTGTAGCCCATTGGATTTGCGTGTGCCAAGCACCAAGCAAGGCATCATAAAGTCCAGCGAGCTGCCGGTCCAGGGGTAGGTCACTCTGGCACAGCTCTTGCCAGGCTGCTAAAAGTTGCACCTGCAGAGACAGAATAAAAAGACCTTACTGGGTACGCCAAAATATGCTGCCTGCTGAAACTGCCCTGCCCTCCTACCAAGACAAACAATATACTACTGCCTCTTATCCTGGAGGCGGTGGATTCAATGAGCAACCGAGCAACCTAACAAGATTCATCCACTTCAAAAAAAAAACATTCAGAAGTCTGAGGTGGAGGACTGCTTGAGCCCAGGAGCTCGAGGCTGTAGTATGCCATGATCATATCTGTGAATAGTTACTGTACTCCAGCCTGGGTAACATAGCGAGACCTTGGCTCTAAGATTAAAAAAAAGAAGAAGAAAGAAAAATTCTCACAGCTTGCTGAGAGCATAACAAAGCTTAAGACACAAATTTTATTTTAAGACAAAATGGGAATAAATTAAAACATCTTTTCAAGTTTGTAAATGAATCCAGTTGTAAATAGAAAAGAGGATGAAAATTGATGACTCTTTCCAACTGGTATTTAAATAAATACATATGGGGAACCAAGAGCACCCCCTCCTGGCTAACTAAAAGAATGAAGGCCAGAGGGCAAGAAGACAAACATTTTTACCTTTTGAGTTTGAGACGGATTTTGCGGCCCAGTGTTATGAGCATCCCACAACGGTAATCGCTTACAGCTTCTTACCTTGTGACACTTGTAGTAGTAGGCAAGGAGCTGGGGCATCCGGTCAATTTCAGTAAAAACCTTCACAAACAGTTTGGACTGATCTAAAGAACATAAAATGCACATATACTATTACCAGTCTTTCGAGTGCAGTCAAGAGAAAGGATTCACCAGGAAAAAACATGGATACATGTTAGCTAGTATACACACGTTTCTACTGACTTATTATGAATTAATTCACATACGGGATCATAGAGATAAAAACTAAGTAAAGTTCAAAGCAGACCATGTGACTCAATAATCAGACACTACAAGTCCTAGCTTGTTAAAATAATGCATCAATAAACACCACTAACAGAGCTAAGCAAAGTGACTGTTACACACAGATGGTGAAATGGATTTGAATCAGGGTTGGAATGAAGGAGGGGGCCTGGGGCATGAATTCTCAGGAAGCTCTCGCTCTCAGGCTATGCAAGGGCAGGGAGAGCGCCTCCTTGAACGTGTGCTGTCGGCACTTCACCTGCCTCACTTCTTAGTACCGGACTGGAATCACAACCTGTCAGCAATAGGTGTCCAAAGCAACTCATCGATTGACCATTTTACAGATCAGGAAACTGCAACCCAGAGAGTTTCAGGTACTTGCAGGCAGTGGCAGAACTGCTAAATCATAGCAAAAAATTGAGCCATATGAAACTGCTGATATTCAACCATTCTGACTCATAAAAACAGTAATTGCAAATGACTTGATCTAACATATATTTTTCTTTCTTTTTCTTTTTTCTTTTTTTTTTTTAGTGGGAGCAGTCTCACTCTGTCCCTCAAGTGCAATGGCAACAACCCAGTTCACTGTAGACTTGACCTTGTGGGCTCAGGCAATCCTTCCACCTCAGTCTCTTGAGTAGCTGGGACTATAGGCAAATGCCATCACACCTGGTTAACTTTTTTTTTGGTAAAGACAAGGTTGCCCAGGCTGGCCTCAAACTCCTGGGCTCAAGCAATCTTCCCACCTTGGCCTCCACCATGTCATGTCTCAATTTTGTATCTGTATGAACTGGAAAAATACTGAGACTTCTGTCAGGGGCCAAGAACAAATCAAGCTCTTTGTTGACCAGGGGCCCTTTGTATGCACTAGGCCTGGGATGATCTTCTGGTTTCTAATCAGCCCACCTATGTTAGGATCTTCCAGCTACTGCTCCCTCTCACATCTTCACCTTCATAAAACTAATCACAGTTTGTACTTACTTTATTTAGTTACTTATATAATAGCTTATTGTCTTTCTCACCCATGGAAACATAAGCTCCATGAGGGTCATGATCTTTCCTGTCCTGTTTCACTATTACTAGAAATTAGTACAATACACAGCATGCATTCAAAAAATGTACTAAAGTAATTATTGTTAAAATGGCATTCTTTTTTAGCATTATCAAGTAGCATGTTCATGGAAGGAAAAAATGCAAAAAAAGTACGTAAGATTACAAATCTACCTATAGTACTATTACACTCTATTAAACACTGTTAACATTTTAGGTGTAATTTTAAAAGTTATTGGTAAATGTGTGATGGCTTAAATATATAATTATAATGTTTTAAATGTTGACTCAACAGAGAGAATTTGTTATTTCTTAAAATGAATAATAACAGACTTTGCCAATATTGCAAACTCATTTAGAAAAGACATTGTGAAACTTAAAAGTAGTAACAGGTAGGTCTTTAGCCCTCATAGTCAATTATTTGTAAACTGGAGGAAGTTCACACTTCAGACAACTGAAAGAAATAGGAAACCTACCATGGCAACCATAAAGACATCTAGACTCCTGCCAACAACACCAATTCAATTCAAGATCACCACAGAGCTCCTGCCTGGTGTGAGCCACCTGCAGGGTACTGCAGGGTCTTGCAGTGGGCTCCTGTTTTGCTACCCATATCTACTGCCCTTCTAACAGAACTCTGGATATCCTCTGAGAATCCATGCCTCAGCCTCCTACTCTCCTCCTAATGTTTGGAAGCTACGTGGAACTGACTTCACCCAAGGCACTAGGGTGTAACTCAGGCCTGGCCGACCAGAGCCTCAAGTCCACCTGACCCCAAATGACTGATCCTGAGATACCAAACCTGCCCACCCAAAGAAATCCAGATTAATTCTAGGACCTCTTCCTGAGTTGTAAAAATGAAAACACAGAACTCCAGGGCTACCATGGGAAGAGTCTACCTGCAGGTAAAGCCAACACACAGAAACAGAGCCAAGAAATGGCGAGAGAGAGACCAGGTCCTAATGACATAGTCTGTGCTCCTGGATCAAACCAAATCTGAAGGCAGACTCATTCCTGAACTTCTCAGGTCTATAAGCCAATACACTACCTCTTTTTTGTCTTCAGTTTAAATTAGGTGTCTGTCGCTTGCAACCAGAAGAACCCCAAACTGATACAGGGCTCATGTGAATAAGATGTGGGTCCTCTGCAATTCCCCTTCTGCAACTATACCCAGAGGAACTCCAATCACTCTATGAAAAAGATACCTGCACATGCATGTTTATTGCAGCACTATTTACAATAGCAAAAACATAGAACCAAATGTGCTGCCCATTGAAAGAGGACTGGATAAAAAAAACGTGGTACATATACACAACGGAATATTACGCAGCCATAAAGGAGGACAAAATTATGAACTTTGCAGCAACTTGGATGGACTTAGAGGCTATCATACTGAGTGATCTATCACAGAAACAAAGAATTAAGTATCACATGTTCACACTCATAAGCGGACCTTGAACTACTATCGTAATACTATAAGAAAAGGAATGGCAGTAGTGGAAAACTGTCAGGGGAGGGGGGTACATCTCATCAACAAGGGTACCTGCATAATGAACATTTGTATACCTAACCCTGAATTGTACCCACATATTTAAAATTTACAAAAAAGATGTAGGTCCTATCCTCCATCTCATCCACTCAAAATGTAATATCATACCAAAAGGTTCTTATCATATTAACAACTGATTTTGAATTATAAAAAATGAAAACACAAACTTACAGCAACAATGGGAAGCAGCATGGGTATAATAAAAAATAAAAGCATCCCCTCAAAAATCATTTGTGTTATTTTTGCATATCGTTTCAGCCCAGGAGTTCTATTTAGACATAAGAAAGTCCTTGATACAAAGTATCTTGTACATAGGAGATGTGTTAAAAGAAACAGGCTGGATGTGGTGGTTATAATCCCAGCACTTTGGGAGGCCAAAATGGAAGGGCCACTTGAGGCCAGGAGTTCAAGACCAACCTGGGAAAGAAAGCAAGACCCCATTTCTATGGAAAAAAAAAAGAAAGAATTAGCCAGGAGTGGTAGCATATGTCTGTAGTTCTACATACTCGGAAGGCTAAGGCAGGCAGATCTCTTGAGCCCAGGAGTTCAAGGTTGCAGTAAGCCATGCTCATATCACTACACTCCAGCCTTGGCAACAGAGCAAGACCTTGTCCCTAAATAAATATGGGGAAAATGCTCTTAATCTCTTCCTAAAATATTTCCCCCACCATAAAAGTTTGCACAGCTTCACACTCTTTCGAGGGACTGACTGCAGACATCACTGCCTTATGTTCCCTCTCTCTGTGGCTCATTTTCCCTGGAGAAAGAAAATATTCTGACCGAATGTATGAGTAAACGTAAACAGAGAAAAGGATAAGATCAAAGGCTTTTGATAGTCATAGGAAGTAACAACATCAAAAGAAATTCACCGTGGACAAGCTAACACTGTCCCACTTTACAACCACAGGACTTCTTCCAAAGCTTTTCCATTTCTATAACTTCACTTTAACCTGAGTGCAACCCTAGCAGGTAAGAAGATAGAGAAATTGCCCACAGAATAAGTAAGCTAGTCAAGATCACACATCTAGAACAGCCAAGACTGTCTCTTGGTCAGGTCCTAAGGCATCATCTAACTGCTCTGACTTGTCCAAGATGACAAATGACAGGCACCAGCTGTCTCAGATCTAGCAGAAAATCCCAAGAGCTATGTTGATCCAGACCTGTGCAGGGCAGAGGCTCCAGAAGGAAAGTTTCTGGGGGGAAAGGGAACCCAGAGGAATCCCTAACTCCCATAGTACACCATTTGGAGAAAATGAAGGGGTAAGGATGGCAGGAAGAATGAGAGGAATCAAGAGGCAATTAGAAACATCAGGATACACACAAAGCTGAGTAGGAAAGGAATTAAAATCATAACACATTACTTAACTCTGCAAAAATAAACTATTTTGATAATAAAAATAAATGTGTTGATAACATGAACAATTTTGCTGCCTCAATTGAAAACAACGGCACAGGAGGAGAATAAGACAGGAAGTTAGGAGTGGCATGAAAGCAAAAAGCCTTGGCTACAATAGGAAGTTAACAGATAATACCTGAAATTGACATAAAGAAATAAAATAATAAAGTTATTATGTAGAAGTATAAAATGAAGTACCAGGAAAGAAACAGCTCTAAGAATCAGAAGTGGTAGCCTCCTGGGAACAGGACTGAGGAATGAGGAGAGAGAGGAAGAGAAAGTACTATTTAGCTTTCTTAGCATTTTAAGCGATGGGGAAAAAGAAAACTGAAACCAGTTAACTGATCTGTGGGTCCGGACTTCCCATTTGTAGTTTGTCGTTGAGCTGCACAGCTTTTAAGAAATGATGTGGCTCTCGTTCAAATACTGCTCCTAAGAATGACTCCCTTGGGGCTACTGCAGGAGTTACTGTGTGCAGAATGAGAGGTCCAAGAGAAAGGAAGGCATGTTCGCTGAAGGCCTGCTGAGGGCCTGCTTGGCACAGGGATTCACACCTGCACATTCCTCCCAAGAATCACACAATGCGGATTCCAAACTCACCTGAACTGAGGCAGAAACTGAGGTCTTATTGCTAATATGGCTAAGACCAAAGACTTAAAACTAGGTCTGTCCATCTCCTTCCACGCAGCCACACTCCTCAGTAGACCCCATTACTAAGTTGTTAACAGCTATGAAACTATTCCCCAAATAGTTTAGCTGCTCAAGGCAAGCTAAACTCTGCCCAGCCTCCTCCGCCTCGCTTCCTTTCCAGACTCATCTCTGACCATTTCCCAATGTTCACTCCACTAAAATGGATTTGTTATTCCTAAAGCAATCCCTGAGTTCTCCCACTTCTGTACCATTCAAATCTGTGTTGCCCCAAATGCATCTTTTCTCCTATCAAAATCTTAGACCCATGAGAAAATGCTCAGACTGTATTACTAACTGGGAGAAAAAAGATACAAAGGTGTATATACTACAATGTATCTAATTTTTGTAAAAGGAAAAAGTTGGAGGAAAATACTAATAGTCATCTCTGGGTGGTGAGCTTACTGGTAAATCATTTTCTTTCTATATTTTTTAAATTTTCAATAACCTGTAGGTATTACTTGTATAATCAGAAACAATTTAAATATTTTAAAAATTCCTCTGTCTTTCAAAATTCTACACTTATACTAGCTCTTCATAAAAGCTTCACTTTTCCTTCACACGACATGAGGAGGCCTATTTTCGCATTCCATCTTGTCATAAAATTATTTGTGTACTTGCTCTCTCCTGGCCTCACCCTCAACCACACTGTACAGTTCTTAAAGGATAGCAACTTTATCTTATTTATCTTTATGTTTTACCCCACTGTTCTGCACAGAAATCATATTTTAAAACGTTTCAAGTTAGTACCCCTTTAAAAATTCCTACTTTGGTTATTCTAGATGGAAACTTTAAAAAGCAATCACTGAACTCCTATACATCACATATTTGGAGGTTTGAAGAATAAGTAAATAATTTGGTAAATATCAGCATTCCACACATAGCAATAGACACTAAGAGCCAAGTTATGGGCCCAGTACCAAGTAGTTTCTTACATATTTTCCTGACGGTCGAGGTTCACCACAGAAAAGACCGGGAGGTGAGTTTCAGTGCAGTCCCTGAACACTGTGCACTGCAGTATCACCTCTGGCTCCCTCCTGCCCCCTTCTGGCCAAAATGTGAATGTCTTGGTGTTACAACTAAATTAAAAGGAAATTAAGGGGGGAAAAAACACCTGTGCTAACAGGTCCCCAACCTTTTAAAATTTGCTTTGCTCCTTTTTACTTCTGGGAAGTCCAATAAACTTCTGAGAAGGAAAAGATGTAACAGCAACCACTGTGAAGATACCCAGCTAAACTTCCAAGACCTGCCAGTAGATCTTGACTTAATGGGCAGAAAGCCAGGATTTAGAAAATAAATATTTGTCATTAAAACATTTATTATCATCATAAAAACATATAAATAAATGAATCTTCCTGCTATTTCTTATTCTATAAGTTGGGTTTGGTCAAGGGGAAGCAAACATTTTTCTATAAAAAGCTGCTTTAATTTATCAACTGAATTCATTGATTGTATAAAATTAACTAGGCACATATACTTGGCTATAGCCATAATATCATTTTAGGAGAGAGATGAAAAAGGGTAATGTGTTGGGGACATACTACTTTATCAGAGATTTCCCTTTAAAAACTATTAGACAATATGGCCACAGTGGCTCACACCTGTAATCCCAGCACTTTGGGAGGCCAAGGCAGGAGGAATGCTTGAACCCAAGAGTTCGAGACCAGCCTAGGCAACACAGAGAGACTTTGTCTCCACAAGGAAAAACTAAACATTAGCCAGGCATGGTGGCACACACCTGTAGTTCCAGCTACTGGAGAGGTTGAGGCAGGTGGTTGAGGCTACAGTGAGCCATGATCATGCCACTGCACTCCAGTCTGGGCAACAGACTCTGATTCAAAAAATAAAATTAAATTAAATCAATTTTAAATCTAATTTTAAAAACTATTAGATAAAGAAGTTCCTTTCTGGTTATTCTTGAAGTGTTCTCTGGATGTACTTTCTGTATGCTTTATTCATTTTATTTCCCCTATCCTGTGGCACTTTTGGGTAGGTCCCGTGGTGGAGTTTTCTTTCTTTGTTTCTGCAATTTCTGAAAAATAGAGTGCTTTGGAATCTCCTTGGACGTCCTTCCTTGTTTATCTGTTTTGTTGAGCACTGTCCTTCCAGGAAAGATGGCTAATTAAGGAACACACTACATTTGGGGCAGGGGAACCCTTCCTGATACGCGCCAAAATTAAATCACCAAAAGAAAAAACACCATTTCATTTGTATTGAAGCCAGGAGAATTTCTGTACTACAAACTTCGGGGAATATCAATCAAATAGCCTATCATTCGGGGCTATGATGAGTGGGGAATCTGGTAGAGCTCTGAAGGGTAAGCATGGAGCAGAGCAGAGCAAGAGAAAGAGGTCAAGACGGGAAGCAAAGAAGGCTTGGGTAAGGCCTGGGAAGGTCTGCTTCCACCTCAGCCCAGCAGTAGAGACAGCCCTCAAGGTTGGAAAGTGTCGTTTCCCCTTTCTGAGTCATGTCCTGCCTACAAAGAGTCAAGCCTGATTCTCCAATTTGGGAATAAAGGCTATCCAAACCACTTAACCCCCTGAACCAAAGACTATGACCCTAAGCCACTGGAGCATCATTCAAATCTGCTGCCAGCTCCAAGTAGTCAGCTAACCCAGAGGGGGAAAAAAAACTTAAGTTCATAGAGTCATTACCTCCCAACCTCAACTCTTGCTTCCCCAAACCCCATAACTAGACATAACCTCAACCAAACAAGAGAGCTCTGTAGTTCATGAGAGAATGTGAGGAACAAAGCTCCCAGTTAATGATTTTTCAAAGACTCAGCTCCAGTCCTAGAATCCTGCAAGTGAAGAAAAGACTCAAAATAAAGAATTAACACACATGGGAAAAATATGGAATTATAAGGCTGGAGATAAGTACTAAGTCCATCTCCTTAGCCAACTGAAGAGCACAACAGAGAGTGTAACCTGTCCAGCAAGGCCTATAGGACAGCGCTCAACAAAACAGATAAACAAGGAAGGACGTCCAAGGAGATTCCAAAGCACTCTATTTTTCAGAAATTGCAGAAACAAAGAAAGAAAACTCCACCACGGGACCTACCCAAAAGTGCCACAGGATAGGGGAAATAAAATGAATAAAGCATACAGAAAGTACATCCAGAGAACACTTCAAGAATAACCAAAGCGAGACCCTATTTCTATTTCTAAAAAAATATTTTAAATTAGTTGGATATGGTGGTACACACCTATAGTCCCAGCTACTCAGGAGACTGAGGCAGGAGGATAGCTTGAACCCAGGAGTTTGAGATCAGCCTAGGCAACTTCGTCTCTATGAAAAATTTTTTCAAAAATTAGCCAGTATATATGTATAGTATATATGTATAGTCTTGGTAGTATATATGTATAGTCTCAGTTACTCAGGCGGCTGGGACAGAAGAATCACCTGAGTCTAAGAGGTCGAGGCTGCAGTAAGCCCTGATCAGGTCACTGTACTCCATCTCAGGCAACACAGGAAAAGCCTGATGTAAAAAAAAAAAAAAAGAAAGAAAGAAAGAAACAGAAGAAGAAGAAAAATATCTCCTTAAACTCATGAAGGTGGGGAAAAATTTTTTTTTAAGATAACCAAAAATATATATCAAAAAAACAACCTAACTCTACATCTTAAACTAGAAGAAGAAAAACAAACTAAACCCTAAAGTTAGCAAAAGGAAAAAAAATAGTAGATTACAGCAGAGATAAATAAAATAGAAAAAAAAATTTTTTAAAGAGAAAAATCAACAAAATCAAGAGTTGGTTCTCTGAAAAATCAATAAAATTGATAAATCCTTACCCAGATTCACTGAGAAAAAAGTAATTAAAATCAAATAACTAAATCAGAACTGAAAGAGGGATATTACTACCAATTTTATGTAGATAAAAAGAATGATAAAAGATTACTTTGGGCGAAATGTGGTGGCTCATACCTATAATCCCAGCACCTTAGGAGGCCGAGGTGAGAGGATTGCCTGAGTCCATGGGTTCAAGACCAGCCTGGATAACTTGGCGAGACCACATCTCTACAATAAATCAAAAAATTAGCCAGGCACAGTGGCGCATGCCTGTAGCTCCAGCTACTTGAAAGGCTGAGGCAGAAGGATTGCCTGAGCCAAGCACTGCAGTGGAGGCCGCGGTGGCCATGAGCATGCCACTGCACTCCAGCCTGGGTGACAGAGTGAGACTCTGACTCAAAAAAAAAAAAAATTACTTTGAACAATTTATGCCAGCAAATTAGATAACCTAAAGGAAATAAATTCCTAGAAACACACAATCAATACTGAATCTTGAAGAAACAGCAACTGTGAACATACCGATAACAACTAAGGAGATTGAATTAGTAATGAAAAATCTCTCAACAAAGAAAAGCCCACCAGATTGCTTCACTGGTAAATTCTACTAAACATCTGAAGAAGAATTAAGATCAATCCTTCCCAAACATTTCCAAAAAATTTAAAAAGAGGGAACACTTCCTAACTCATCTATGAAATCAGCATTTCACCTGCTTCCAAAGCCAGAAAAAGACACAAGAAAACTACAGTTCAATATCCCTGCTGAATAGCGATGCAAAAATACTCAACAAAATACTGTTGAATTTGATTTACAAAGTAGTAAACCAAATTCAACAGTACATTAAATGGATTATACACCATGACCAAGTAGAATTTATTTATTTATTTATTTATTTATTTATTTATTTATTTATTTATTTATTTATTTATTTATTTGAGTTGGAGTCTCACTCTGCCGCCCAGACTGGAGTGCAGTGGCCGCTCCCGGCCACCGTAGCCTCAACCTGCTGGGCTCTGACGATCCTTCCGCCTCAGCCTTCCACGTAGCTGGAACTACAGGCGCATGCTACCACACCCAGTTAATTTTTTATTTATTGTAGAGATGAGGTCTCACCAAGTTGCCCAGGCAGGTCTCGAACCCGCGGGCTCAGGCAATCCACTCACCTTGGCCTCCCAAAGTGCTGGGATTAAAGGCTGAGCCACCGAGCCCAGCCTCCAAGTAGAATTTATTACTGGGAGGCAAGGAGGGTTCAATACAATAAAATCAATCAATGTAATATATTAAAATAACAAAATTAAGGGGGGAAACCCATTATCTCATTGATGCAGAAAACATATTAACAAAACTCAGTACATTTTATAGATTAAAAACACTCAACAAAGGAAGGAAGGCACTATAAATGAAAAGCCTACGCTAACATAATACTTGATGGTGAAAGACCATTTCATTTTCAAGGAACAACACAAGGATGCCTACTTTTGCCACTTCTATTCAACACAGAACCGGAATTCCAACCAGAATAATGAAGCAAGAAGTAAAAAGGCATTCAAATAGAAAAAAAAAATAAGTAAAATTATCTTGTAGATTATATGATCTTATATGTAGAAAACATTAAAGATTACACATACACGCACACACACACACACAAAACCTGTTGGAACTAATAAACATATTCAACAACTTTTCAACACAAAGTCAGTTGTATTTTTATAATGAACAATGTGAAAAAGAATTTTTTTTTTTTTTTTTGAGTTGGAGTCTCACTCTGTCATCCAGGCTGGAGTGCAGTGGCATGCTCGACCTGCTGGGCTCCGGCGATCCCTCCGCCTCAGCCTTCTGAGTAGCCGGAACTACAGGCATGCGCTACCACGCCCAGCTGATTTTTTGATTTATTGTAGAGATGAGGTCTCACTGCCCAGGCGGGTCCCGAACCCGCGGGCTCAGGCAATCCACTCACCTCAGCCTCCAAAAGGCGCGGGATTACAGGCTGAGTCACCGAGCCCGGCCTAGGAAATTTTTTAAAAGTTCATTTATAATAACATCAAAAATAATAAAATACATAGAAATACCATTAGCCAAGGTGCTGAAAGACTGATACGCTGAAACTACAAAACACTGCTGAAAGAAGTTAAAGAAGAACTAAATAAACAGAAAGACATCCCATGTTCATGGATTAAAAGACTTAATATTGTTCACATTGGGAGGTTGAGGCAAGAGGATTTGCCTGAGTCCAAGCCTGCGCAACTTGGCGAGACCTTGTCTCTACAATAAATCAAAATATTAGCCAGGTGTGGTGGTGCACACCTGTAGTTCCAGCTACTTGGAAGGCTGAGGTAGAAGGATTGCAGGCCAAGGTTGCGGAAGCCATGAGCATGCCACTACATTCCAGCTTGGGCAAGAGAGTGAGACTCCTACTCAAAAACATATAAATACACACCTCATCAACAAGGGTACCTGCATAATGAACATCTGTATACCTAATCCTGAATTGTACCCTACATCTTGAAAACAAAAAAGTTTTATTTTTTAATTTATTTTTTAAACTTTTGATTTTTTTATTTTGAAGATATAGGGTACAATTCAGGATTAGGCATACAAATGTTCATTATGCAGGTACCCTTGTTGATGAGGCATACCCCCACTTCCCCAGGCAGATTCCCACTACTGCCAATCCCACTTCACCACCCCCCTCCTGGCAACAAAAAATGTTTAAAAGAAAATAAATAAATAAATAAATAGAGACTTAACATTGTTAAGATGCCAATACTACCCAAAGCAATCTATATGTTCTATGGTATCCCTATCAAAATTCCAATGATATTTTTTGCAAAAATATGAAAATCCATCTTAAGATTCAAATGAAATATAAGGGACCCTGAATAGGCAGAACAATTTTTTTAATCAATATTTTTTTATTTTAAAATTGTGGGGTACAGTTAAGGATTAGGTATACAAATATGCATTGATAAGGGGTGTTGATAAGGGGTGTCTCCCCATCCCCAGCAAAACAATTTTTAAAAAAAAGAACGAAGCTGGAGGTCTCACACTTCCTAATTTCAAAACTTACAACACAGTCACAGAAATCAAAATAGTATAGTACTGGCATAAGTAAGAACATACACACCAATGAAATGAAATACAGAGTCCAGAAATAAACCCTCACATATATGACCAGAGTATTTTCAACTAGGGTCCCAATCCTTTCAATGAAGAAAGGACAGTCTTTTCAACAGATCGCGCTCAGAAAACCGGAAATCCACATGCAAAAGAAGTTGAACTCTTACTTTACACCATATACAAAAATTAACTCAAAACGGATCAAAGACCTAAATATAAGACCTAAAACTAAAAAAAACTCTTTGAAGAAAAGAGGAAAACAGCTTCATGGCGTTGGATTTGGCAATGACTTCTTGGATATGATAAGAAAAGCACAGGAAACAAAATAAAACATAAATAAATTAGGCTATATCAAAATTAAAAACTTGTATACCAAAACACACTATTAATAGAATGAAACGACAATTCTCAGAATGGGAAAAAATGATGACTACAGGAGGCTGGGTGTAATGGCTCATGCCTGTATTCCCAACACTTTGGGAGGTTGAGGTGCAAGGATCGCTTGAGCCCAGAAGTTCGAGATCAACCTACACAACATAGTAAGACCTTGTCTCTACTGAAAGAGAGAAAGAAAGAGAGAGAGAGAGAGAGAGAGAGAGGGAGGGAGAGAGAGGGAGGGAGAAAGGGAGGGAGGGAGAAAGGGAGGGAGGGAGAGAGGAAGGCAAAGGGAAAAATATTTGCAAATCATATAGCAAATGAGGGGTTATATTCAGAATATATGAAGAACTCTTACAACTCAGAAACAAAAAACAAATAACAATATAAAAATAGGTAAAGGACTTAAATAGACATCTCTCCAAAAATATACAAATAGCCAATAAACATATAAAAATACACCCTACATTATTATTAATCATTAGGAAAATGCAATTCAAAACCATAATAAGATTATCACTTCATACCCATTATTAGAATGGCTAATATTTTTTAAGAAGAAAAGAAAATGGCAAGTGCTGGCAAGGATGTGGAGAAAACTGAAACTTTCATGCATTGTTGGTGGGAATGTAAGATGGTGTAACCACTATGGAAAACAATGTAACAATTTCTCAAAAAAATTAAACAGAGTTAACATATAATCCAGAAATTCCATTTCTCAGTACATAACTGAAAGAATTGAAAGCTGCGACTCAAATATTTATACTTGCATGATTATAGTAGCAATATTCACAACAGCCTAATGGTAGAAATAACCCAAATGTCCATTGACAAATGAATAGATAAAGAAAATGTGAGGCCAGGCATGCCTGTAATCCCAGCACTTTGGGAAGCCGAGAGAGGAGGATTGCTTGAGCTCAGGAGTCTGGGATCAGCCTGGGCAACATAGTGAGACCTTATCTCTACAAAAAATTTAAAAATCAAAAAATTAACTGGGCATGATGGTGCATGCCTGTAGTCCCAGCTACTTGGGAGGCTAAGGTGGAAGGATAACTTGAGCCCAGGAGATCGAGGCTGCAGTGAGCCAGGATCGTGCCACTGTACTCCAGCCTGCAACAGAGTAAGACTCCAATTCAAAAAGAAAACATAAAAATAAATAAAACTTAATTAGAAGAACAAAGAGTAAAATAAAGACTTTAGAAAACCCTATCAGCCAAAGAGAAGACAAATTTTAGAAAAATCACAGACCCTGGGGGGAAGGCGACTGGGCAGAAGCAGGCAATGAGCCAAAAGAGAACAGAAAAAATATGACTTGTATGGAAAGGAAAAAAAGGAGTGCTAATGAACAGACAGTTGGTGTTCTCAAATATGGAAAAGAGAACAAATAGAGCAGGAAAAAAAAAATCAAGTAAGATAATTTTCTATAAAGAAAGATATGAATCAGTAAATAAAAAGGGCTGCCAGGTGCAGAGGCTCACGCCTATAATCCTAGCACCTTGGGAGGCTGAGACAAAGGACTGCCTGAGCTCATGGGTAGGAGACCAGCCCTGACAACTTGGTGAGATCTCATCTTTACAATAAATCAAAAAATTAGCCGGGTGTGGTGGTGTATGCCTATAGTTCCAGCTACTAGAAAGGCTGAGGCAGAAGGATCATCTGAATCCAGCAGGTTGAGGCTGGAATGCAGTGGCTGTGAGTGGACCACTGCATTCCAGCCTGGAAGATAGAATGAGACTCTGACTCAAAAAAAATAAAAGGAAAGGGCTCACACTATGTTCCAGGGAATATTTAAAAATTTCAAACCTGAAAAATAAAGTAGAGAAGTTATTAAAACTTTAATGTAAAAGAAAGTCTTTTTTTTTTGAGTTGGAATCTCACTCTGTCGCCCAGACTGGAGTGCAGTGGCCGCTCCCGGCCACTGCAGCCTCGACCTGCTGGGCTCTGGCGATCCTTCCGCCTCAGCCTTCCGAGTAGCCGGAATTACAAGCGCAGGCTACCACGCCCGGCTGATTTTTTTTGATTTATTGTAGAGATGAGGTCTCGCTGCCCAGAACCCACGGGCTCAGGCAATCCACTCACCTCAGCCTCCCAAAGGCACGGGATTACAGGCTGAGACACGGAGCCCGGCAAAGAAAGTCTTTTAATTCTAAGTCAGAATTAAACAAACTGTCATATTTTTGTAATAAATTTTTACTGGAACACAGCAGAGCCTATTC
Organism: Carlito syrichta; assembly: GCF_000164805.1. Taxonomy (NCBI): domain Eukaryota; kingdom Metazoa; phylum Chordata; class Mammalia; order Primates; family Tarsiidae; genus Carlito; species Carlito syrichta. The sequence continues at coordinate 93,689 of NW_007248545.1, read as the reverse complement.
ATTTATGTGTGGAATATTGTGCAAAACTGCAGACTTACATATTTGCAATTGAGACTGCATGACTTGTAAGTCATAAAATATGTGTGATCTAGCCCCTCACAGAAAATGTTTGCCAATCCCTAGTAAAATTATTCAGAGAGAATGCATACAAAGGATGCACACAAAGGAGAAAATAAGCAGATCTCACAGTTATCAGCAGAACATAGATGGCAATAGATTCACACGAGGACAGAAAATTCACAGAACTAGCATTATTGTTCCTTCTGTCTTTACACAGGCATATTTATTTGGCTATTTTATGAGACCTTCTAGGAAAAACAAAAAAAGACTTTAGATGGCTGAAGGCAGTGAAGCAAGGTCTACAGAATTCTGAAAGAAACAGAGTGTGACCTAAGAATTCCAAAAGCAGTTATTGTTTTCTACATGTAAAAGCAATCAAAAGACATTGTTTACTATATAAATACCAAGAATATACATAAAATCCCCATGCCCTTCCTGAGGGGACGGGGGTGTGCTTGACAACAGAATTCTGCTCACAGAGTAAAGACTGGAGTCTTCTGAATTAACATGGGAAAAATATGGGATGAAAAGTCTGGAAGTGGGTATGAATCCATTTAATCATGATATTAAGCATAAATAACCATGACAATTATTGGTTATAAAATGGAATATAATGCTTAAAGTTGTTTTTTTAAAAGGTACATGATAGCCGGGCTCGGTGGCTCAGCCTGTAATCCCAGCGCTTTCGGAGGTTGAGGTGAGTGGACTGCCTGAGCCTGTGGGTTTGAGACCCACCTGGGCAACTTGGCGAGACCTCATCTCTACAATAAATAAAAAAATCAGCCGGGCATGGTAGCGCGTGCCTGTAATTCCGGCCACTCGGAAGGCCGAGGCAGAAGGATTGCTAGAGCCCAGCAGGTCGAGGCTACAGTGGCCGGGAGCGGCCACTGCACTCCAGTCTGGGCGACAGAGTGAGACTCTAACTCAAAAGAAAAGAAAAGAAAAGAAAAGGTACATGATATAAAAAGTAATAATTTGAGAGTATACCATGATGAAAATTCTGGACTACGCAACATTCTAGAACATGGCAGAGGAAGAGGAAAGGGTGGGAGGAGGAGGAATAGAAATGCACTAATCAGGAGAGTCAGATATTATTTCACTTATGAGGTTAACAGTTTGAGAAAAAGTTTAGCTTATCATTGGAGGTCATAAGTCACTATTAAAACTAAACTCAAGTTATATAATCTTTCAAATTATCTGTGAGAAAAAACACAAAGAAAACATATACGGCAAAATACAGAGATCAAAAGAAACAGAAACAAAGAAGCAGAAAATAGAAAAATAGAAACATACATGACTGAAATTTTCTGTTTAAAAAAAAACAACAAACCTATGGCTCACATCTGTAATCCCAGCACTTTGGGAGGCGGGAATGAGAGGACTGCCTGAGCCCAGGAGTTCGAGACCAGCCTGAGCAACTTGGCAAAACCTCGTCTCTAAATAAATCAAAAAATTAACCAGGCATGGTGACCTGTGCCTGTATTTTCAGCTACTTGGAAGGCTGAGGTGGAAGGATCGCCTGAACCAAGTAAGTCGAGGCTGCAGTAGCCATGATCGTGCAGCTACACTCCAGCCTGAGTAACAGAGTAAAATTCAACTAAAAAAAAAATAAAAATAAAAATTTATTTAATGTCAAAGCCTAAGTGGAATAAAGTCACTTATTAAAAGAGAAATATAAGGATTAGGTCAAAAAACAGAATTCAATATGCCATTTGCAATAAAGAAGACTAAAATAAAAGGTCTCAGAAAGTTTGGGCCAGGTGCAGTAGCTCACATCTGTAATCCCAGCACTTTAGGAGGCCAAGGCAGGAAGACTGCTTGAAGCCAGGAGTTCAAGACCAGCTTGGGCAACATAGTGAGACCTTGCCTCTATAAAAAAAATTTTTTTAAATAGGCTGGGTGTGGTGGCACACACCTATAGTCCCAGCTAATCAGGAGGCTGAGGTAGAAGGATCACCTAAACCCCAGAAGTTGAGGCTGCAGTGAGCTGTGATCATGTTGGTGCATCCTAGCCTGGGCGACAGCGAGACTCCAACTCAAAAGAAAGAAAAGTTTGAAGGTTAGGAAAAAAGGGAGCAAAGACATACTAAAGCAAATACAAACAAAAAAAGAAAGCAGAATTCATATTAATATCCACGTTGAACTGAGACAGAAAGCATTAAACGGGGTCATAGTCATATTTAATAAAAACCCTGTTTAAATCCGAACAGAGCAGTAAGGGAAAAAATGAAAGCTTCTCAATTGTTTATAGAAGCCAATACAATCATGACATCAAAACCTGAGAAAGATATTCACTTATAGAATCTTAATCAAAACATTTAAAATAAAATATTAGCAAATATCCAGTAATATTTGTATATTAATACACATACACACACAGTGAACAAGGGGGTTTGTTCTTGAACTGCAAAAACAGTGCAACATTAGGAATGTCAGTAATATGACTTGCCAAATTAGTAGGTTAAAGGAAATGAAAGTAATACATTCAATCTTGATGGAGGCTGAAAAGGCATTTAATAAAATTTGACAATAATATTTATTTCTTGAATTTCCTAACACAACAGTATCAAGTGTTGACTGTGATCGTTTCTGTCTATAGAATTCCTAAATAGCACAGGGATTACAGAAGAGATGATTCTCTGCTAGGAACAGAGGTACAAACTCTCTAGGACTGAGGTGGCCCAATTTTGGTGTAACTTTACCACCAGGGAAAGGGAGGCCAAACCTTTGCACATCTTGACTAGCGAAAGAACTGGAGTGAGGAAAATTATCTTCTGAGTGAGAGCAGTTTATTGTTTGACATGAGGAGGTTACACTGCTGTTACCCGCAACTAAACTATTTACAGGGTCAGGAGAAATTAAGCCCGGAGTAGAAGGGTGTGCACGGTATGCAAGCAGGGGCAAAGGAAGTGGAAACAGTGGAAACAGGTTATATTCTGTCCATGTAGAGTTGTAAAGGTACAAAAGCACTTTACTGCTGCATCTTCCTGTTTAATCAATAGCTTTACAGGTGAAGGGGATGGGAGAATTAAAGTTATTTGCTGATAAATCACAGCTAGGCGCAGTGGCTCACACCTGCAATCCCTGCACTTTGAGAGGCAAAGGTGAGAGGATTGTCTGAGCCCAGGGGTTCAAGACCAGACTGGGCAACTTGGCGAGACTTCATCTCTACAATAATCAAAAAATTAGCCGGGCGTGGTGATGCATGCCTGTAGTTGCAGTTACTTGGAAGGCTGAAGCAGAAGAATCACCTGACCAGCAGGTCAAGGCTGCAGTGGCCATGAGTGTGCCACTGCACTCCAGCCTGGGTGACAGAGTGAGAGTGCTACCTTAAAAAAAAAAAAAAAAAAAAGGAAAAATCCCTAGAAAATAATATACCAAAATAATGTTCTAGATAAGGGTCAAAACTCATCAAATAGCATACTCTGTGCATTTCTAGCACTTGTGTTTGTTTTAAAGTTGCGAAGACTTATAGACAAGGGCAAAAAATAAATCCTCTTTTGCAACCCAGAACTCACTGTTCAGTATGAGTTTTGATAAAATACTATAGAAAAAGAAAAACTAAGGCCAGGCATGGTAGCTCATGCCTATACCCCAGCATTTTGGGAGGCAGAGGCAGGAGGATTGCTTGAGCCTCAGAGCTCGAGATCAGCCTAGCAAGACCTTGTCCCCACAAAAATTAAAATAAAAAATTAGCCTGCAATGGTGATGCGTACCTGTAACCCCAGCAACTCGGGAGGCTGAGGCAGGAGGATTGCCTCAGCCCAGGAAGTCAAGGCTATGGTGAGCTGTGATTGTGCCACTGCACTCCAGCCTGGGCAACAGAGTTAGATCCCAACTCAAGAAATAAAGAAAAAAAAAGAAAAAAAAATTGTATATTTCGCTAATTATAAATTTTTCTTAAAAAAATTATAAACTCATATTGAACCCTAGGGATCGATATAAAAGCTGAAGTGTTTAGGAGTGAAGTATACTGATATCTGTAACTTACTTTGAAATGCATCAGAAAAAAATATGATGAATGGATGGACAGATAGAGGGATGAATACATATGTGAACATGAAAACGTGGCTGCTAGAATCTAGTAAGTCTGTTCATCATGCTCATTTCAACTTTTCTGTGTGTTTGAAATTTTCACATAAAATACTGAAAACATGTAAGTATCATCAAGTTAGACTGGCTTCTAATCTACCTAATTTAACCACCAGTAAGACATTCTAAACACTAATGACTCAGGAGGCCTTCATTTACAGAGAGTTGTAGGCATACACAGAGATGAGAAATGGCAGCACTCACCTATGGCCTGGGAGGTGAATGCAGTTACAATCTGGGGGCTGGCCTGGGCCTCCAGCCTATTCTTCAACGCCTCCAAGTGCACACATTTTTCTGAGTAGTCTGGTGTATCAACAAGCATCATTAAGCTGTTCTGCATACCTATTAGTTTGGCAGAAATCACAGCTATGTCCTAGAACAGAATAGAGTATTTATTTTAAAAGACCCCTGCTACCTCAATAGGGACTGGATAAAATACATGAAAAGGCAATTCATAAAATAAGAAAATGACTCATAAACATATGATGTTTAAAATTAATTGTATCATACTGAAATAATAATATAAAGAAGTACCATCTACCCCTTCACAAACTGGAAACATTTTTGAAAAACTTCTATTGCTATTGTTGGTAAGGGGGCAGAGAAAAAAGACAATCTCCCTGGTATAATAAATGTATATTGTCTTTCAGAAGGCAATTTAGTAATATGTGCCAGGAGTCTGGAAAATATTCATCCTTTAACTTGGTATTTTCTCTTCCAGAAATTTTTTCCTAAGGAAATAATCAGAAGGGCATAGAAATATTAATGTGTTATAATTAATTAATATGATTTTAGTGTTATGATAACAGAAACCTGTCAGCAACCTATACCTTCCATAATAACAAAATATAAATTATGGGTCACTCATGATGGTATGTAGAATATTGTGCAGTCATTAGAAATTAGGATTTTGGTCAGGTGTGGTGGCTAATGCCTGTAATCGCAGCACTTTGGAAGGTGGAGGCGAGAGGATTGCCTGAGCCCAGGGGTTCGAGAGACCAGCCTGGGCAATCTGGCGAGACTTCGTCTCTACAATAAGTAAAAAAAAAATTAACCAGGCATGGTGGCATGCACCTGTGGTTCCAGCTACTTGGAAGGCTGAGGCAGAAGGACCTCCTGAGCCCAGCAGGTCGAGGCTGCAGCGGCCGTAAGCGTGCCACTGCACTCCAGCCTGGGCTACAGAGTGAGACTCTGACTCAAAAAAAGGTAAAAGAAAAGGAAATTATGATTTTGAAAAGTATTAATAACATAGAATACCTATAACTTACTATTAAATGAAATAAACACTATAAAAAAATATACAGACACTACAAACCTAATTTTGTTTAATATATATCAATGTATACATGTCTGTAATATATGCATACATACAAAATATATCCATAAGTGTAAATATGTACAAATACATAGAAAATATACCTAATACACATAAAAAGTATATTACTAGGGCATAGGAATATGGATCGTTTTGCTTTCTTCCCTGTATTTTTCTGAATCTTCCAAATCTTTTATGAAACACATAAACTATGTTTATAATTAGAAAAATAAATGTTATTGTTTAAAAAGAATTAAGAGAGTAATAACTGATTTCAGCATTCAGTGGGTATCTATGATGTACCAGATATTATATTAGATATTTGAAATCCAAAGATGAATAAGACCACATTTACAAAGATGAATTTATAACATATTGGGACAAAAAGATATGATACAATTTAAGAAGAATGGCTCAAGTGTTAGAGGAGCACAGGTGAAGGAGCAATTCGTTGTGTTATGAGAGGTGAGGAGGCAGCAGGGAGAGCTATCAAAGAGGGTGGCACTGTAGCTGGACCTTAAGGGCAAGGGGCGAGGTGAGTTCTACTCTACTGAAAGGAAAAATGAAGGCAAGAGAGTTCGGGCACAGAACTAAGGCACAAAAGCAGATGGTGGTTGACAGTCTGGAGCAGTCACAAGGAGGAAGGTGCCAGAAAAGAGCTGAAGAGGCAGGCTACAGCCCTGCTGAGAAAGTCAGGCTTGCCCCATTAGAGAGGTTGGAATTTGTCCAGTAGAAAACAGGGAATCATACAAAGTTAAAATAAAGGGGAACAGAGGGAGACAGGAAATGGCATGTGCCAATCTAAGGCACTGAAAACCCTCGTGGTTGCATGTGGAGGACAGACTGGTGTGTGAGAAGGACTGGCGACCAGGAGATTGACCAGTGCATGGCTACTAAAATGGTCCAGGAGCAGGTAAGCGAAAGCATGACTGTGGATGAGGGAGGGTGAAAAGATGATCAACTGAAGAGAAAGATGCAGGGACAAGGAAGGGGGAGCCATCAAGGACTGTGGAGGTTTCTAGCCTAAATGCTTGCAGGGAAAATGACTCCTTTAAGCAAAATAGGGAGGCCCCAAAAAAAGAGTAAATGGGGGTGGCTTTGAGCAAAAATGAATTCAGTTTGGGGTTTTTTTAAAAATAATTCATCAGAAGAGAGAATTCAGTTTTTAAAATACCTAAGGGGAGTCCTGCTGAGTGCATTTAGTCTTGGAGAACTTTGAGTATTGGGACAGTGGGAGAAAAAAACAAGATTTATAGCTTTTAGATAATTAACAGTAGTAGTTTACTACTATGAAAATCAGAAATCATATTCAAATCCATCCTCTCCCATACACATGTGCTGGGAAACAAGTAACAGCTATAAAGCCTGGATCAACTAAAATCGTCAAGTACCCTGAGGAGCTCTGAAATGGAATGACAAGGATTATGGTCAGGTCTACAAAAAGTTGTTTTTCACAGCTTATTCCTGTTTACTAAATTTTTCCCATGTGCATTTATAACTTTTTTTTTTTTTGAGTTGGAGTCTCACTCTGTCGCCCAGACTGGAGTGCAGTGGCCACTCCCAGCCACCGCAGCCTCGACCTGCTGGGCTCTGGTGATCCTTCTGCCTCAGCCTTCCAAGTAGCTGGAACTACGGGTACGTGCTACCACACCCGGTTAATTTTTCGATTTATTGTGGAGATGAGGTCTCGCCAAGTTGCCCAGGTGGGTCTCGAACCTGTGGGCTCAGGCAATCCACTCACCTCAGACTCCCAAAGCACAGGATTACATACAGGTTGCGCCATCGATTCCGGCTTAACTTTTATTAAAACTTTGAGAACTTTTTAACAAAAGCAAAAGAGATGATAAATAATTCATCCTGCTTTACAACTGAAAAAGGGTTCTTCGTAAGATATCATTTTACTTCAGTCTTTCAACTGGTATCAAAACAATTACTATTTCCAATACTTTGCAGCCCCAGAGGGATAAAATAACTTGCCAAGGTCCCATAGCATGTAGAGCCCCTCTATCCATGTTCCATGCTCTCACACAGAGCCCACCTTCTCTGCCTGTGCTTTTATACTGAGACTTCTCCTTAACTCGCTCTCTATGACTAAGAGGCTTCACTCAAAGCAGAGGGCAGAATTACTCAAAGAAGTTTCAGATCTTCCCCACCCTTCATCTGGATGTTTCTGTATGATGCTACTGAGTATGCCTCATGGTTTTGATGAATGGCTTTCTCCAAACCTCAAGTTGTGACCTACAGACATTTTACAACATCCCCTAAACAAGATACCTACTTGAGTCTTGAATGTCTCCTCAATGTCAGCACTCAACGTGCTCCACTTATCTGCTTCTTGAAGAGATTCGGCAGCAAGTTGCATCCTGGACTTTACCTGGTCAATTTCTACTAACACCTGAAAGAGAAAGGAGGGGTCAAAAATGAAGTGGTAGGTCCTTTTTCTCTACCTTCCACCAGGGACTTGAAACCTAGGTATCGTGACATGCTCCCGTCTTTACGGAGCTTCTGCACCTCCGAACACCAGTCATTCAGCTACATTTGTTTAGAAGGTGCTGAAAGAACCAAGCAAAAGAGTAGCTTGAATACTGGATAGATTTTTAGTTAAGGTTGGCCTCCCACAACACTGTGCTGCTCTATACCCTTTATGAGAGTAAATACCTTCCAAAAACAAGAATCAACAAGCAGGACAGAAACCAAAATACCTGCATTGACTGAGATGTGTCCTGTTCAAATTTTTTAATGTCTTCCTTTACAAGAATCATCTGTTCTTTCAGAAAAGACGCCTCCTGTTTTAGGGCTTCGACATCACGGAGCACTTTGGGCATGTTCTGAAGAGCTTGGTGACTTGTTTCTGTAGCGAAAAAAAGTCAAGAACAGTGATGTACACAAAAGATGAACATCAGATCAGTTACCAGCAAAAAAGATAAAACAAATCTGATACCAGAAAGAAACCTTGCCTAATGCAGTAATAACCACACATTTGTTGGAGCCTAAGCAAAATGTGGGGCAGGAGGGGAGATGGGTAGTGAGGTGGCCTCTGCCAGGACGAAGCTCCTATACTGATAGGTGACGGCCATGTGATTTAACAAGGAATGAACTATCAACCTGGCCCCCAACACTGTTTGCCATTACCAGGTGAAATCCTAACTCCCTTTGCAAAGAAGCACACTTAAGAGGCTTCACATATATTATATCACTTAATGTCCACAGCAGTCACCAGCAGTCACCTCTTACCAATAAGAAAACTGGGGTGTGGAGAGGTTAAGTAACTTGCCCAAGATTTCACAGAGCTAATATCCAGACTTACATGTGTCTGGCCCCAGTGTCTGCTTTTCATGATCTTCTCCCTTCACATCCCCCCACGCCCACCATTTCCATATTCTTGTACTTGGTTGGGCTTTTTCTGGGTTATTTTGCAACTAACTCCAACACTTCTATGGATATGTTTTGATTTTCCTTATTACTAGGGAAGGAACTACTTCAAAAGACCATGCAATATTTAGCAGAAAAAAGATGTATTGTATGGGTAGCCTTTGAATGTGATTTCTTTCCATTTTAGGATGCCCAGTTGAGCTAAAAAGAATATCTTTAGTAGGTGTTCATTCAAAACAAGTTCTTTGCTATGATTCACCTACATTTCAGCAAACCTACTGGAGATACTAGTGGGAGACTGCAAACAGAAGGCCTATGAAGCTTCCAAGAAACTAAAAGCTCTAGCCATCAAATTCTCCTTGGAGGCAGGTGTGGTAGCTCATGACTATAATCCCAGCACTTTGGGAGGCAAAAGTGAGAGGATTGCCTGAGTCCAGGGATTCGAGACCAACCTGGGCAACTTGGCAAGATTTATCTCTACAATAAATCAAAAAATTAACCAGGCACAGTGGCACATGCCTGTGGTTCTGGCTACTTGGAAGGCTGAGGCAAAAGGATCACCTGAGCCCAGCAGGTTAAGGCTGTGGTGGCCGTGAGCATGCCACTATACTCTATCCTGGGCGTCAGAGTGAGACTCTGACTCAAAAAGAAAAAAAAAATTTCTCTTTGAGTTCTGGTCTATCCTGAACCTAACCAAAATCTTGAAGGTAAGACCAAGGGCAGAGACAGGGATATGCCTAAGCTACAAGCAAAGCAAGTCTCTCCCAACTCTCTCTTCCCCCTATTGCTGGGCCAAATTATCCATAAACTTCTGGCAATTCCTTTTTTTTTTTGAATCGGAATCTCACACTGTTGCCCAGACTGGAGTGGAATGGCATGATCATGGCTCACTGCAACCTCTAACTCCTGGGCTCAGGCAATCCTTCTGCCTCAGCCTTCCAAGTAGCTGGGACTACAGGCATGTGCTACCACACCTGGCCAATGTTTTGATTTTTGTAGACAAGGTTTTGCTATGTTGCCTAGACTAGTCTCGAGCTCCTGGGCTAAAGTGATCCTCCCACCTCAGCCTCCCAAAGCGCTGGGATTATAGGCATGAACCACTGTGCCTGGCCCAAAATTCTTAGGATAAGTAACAGCTCCCTGGGTGCAGTGGTTTGCCATACTATAGAACCAGGGGTCAGAATGACTCATATATTGAACTCAGATGATGTACAAGTTTGAGGGAGTATGAAGGTGTATGTGTCCACACATGGTATCAGTTGATGAGCTGGAAGCCATGACAGCTGGGCTGGAGGAAATAAACACTAGGGAGTCTTTAGTTCAGTGGTTCTCGAACATGAGCGTGTTTCATCATCACCCAAAGTTTCTCATTTATTAGGCATAGGATTGCTGTTTTATATCCACATGATCCTTTTAATACCAGAGTAGTAGTGAAGTATAATGGTCTAGAGCTTGGGTACAAGAAACCAACTGCCTGGGTTCAATCCAGGTTTCCCATTCATGAGGAAAATAATGCTGGATAAATTACTTAACTTCTCTCAACCTCCATTTCTACAAATATGAAGCAAAAATAATAACTGTGCCTGCCTCTTAGGATGACTGTCAAATTTAAATCAGATAGTTGGGTGTGGTGGCTCATGTCTGTAATCCCACCACTTTGGGAGGTCAAGACAGGAGAATTACTTGAGCCCAGGAGTTCAAAGCAACATAGTGAGACCTGGTCTCTACAAAAAATCCAAAAACTGCCAGGTGTGGTGGCTCACACCTATAATCCCAGCATTTTGGGAGGCTGAGGCGAGAGGATTGCCGGAGCCCATGGGTTCGAGACCAGCCTGGGCATCCTGGTGAGACCTCATCTCTACAATAAAAAAAA
>NW_007248545.1:74678-82957 GCF_000164805.1 Carlito syrichta | reverse complement strand
GTGGTGGCCCACGCCTGTAGTTCCAACTACTTGGAAGGCTGAGGTGGAAGGATCACCTGAGCCCAGCAGGTCGAGGCTGCGGTGGCTGGGAGTGTGCCACTGCCCTCCAGCCTGGGCAACAGAGTGAGACTCCAACTCAAAAAAAAAAAAAAGAAAAATGCAATACTCCAGAGGTTGAGGTGGAAGGATCGCTTGGGCACAGGAGGTCGAAACTGCGATTAGCCACTGTCATGCCACTGCACTCCCACCTGGGTGACACAGTAAGAAACCCTGACTTTAAATAAATAAATAATAATATTTTTTAAATTAAAAAATTAGATAATCATGACCAAAAAGGGATACTATTAACATTCTGGCCAGGATAATTCATCATTGTATAAGACTGTATCAAGCACCACAGGATATTAAGCACCACTGGGGCCTTCCACTAAATGTCTATCATTGTGACATTCCCCACCACTACAACAAATAAAAAAGCACCTATCAATTTCCAAATATTTGTGAAAATGGGAGCAAGGGCAGGGAGAGGCAGGGAGGGTATTACAGTCCCCGTTGAGAACCACTTAGAGTTAATATATAAAAGCACTTCAAACAGTGCCTGACACGTGCCAAACCCTCAAACATTTGCTATTACATCATTATTAATGTCCTTTCCTGTTCTGCCCTACAAAGTCTTCCTTCGAAGCCTAACACAAGGGAAGCCCTTTATGATTCTCCCAGACCAGAGGTAACTGCACCCTCCTGCCAGCTCTCACAACTCCAGTTTCCTTCTCAGTAAAGCCACCCCTCGTGGTAATTTAACTGTTTGTATATCTTCCCACAGGCAGCAAGCTCCAGAAAGGTAAACTTTTCAACCTCAGTGCTCATTTTTTGGCATTTGCATAGTAGATGCTCAATAATTAGTAAAAGATGTAAAGTACAATAAGGAATCTGCAGTGACACAAAATCCCCTCCCCACCTTCCCCCTCCATCTTCATCCTTGCCTTAATTACATTTGCAAACACCCTATTTCCAAATAAGATCACATTCTGAGGTTCTAAGTGGACATGAATTTTGGGGATACGCTATTCAACCCACTACATAACCTAATGTCTTTACTTACAGCAGAGAAAGCTGAGTCCTACCAATTTCCAAATATTGAAAAGGGAAATGACTTGCCCGAGGGTCCTACAGTGTTATATGATTTTGTGTGTATCATTAATAATAGAGAGAGGAGAGGCAAATGTATAATGTGTCTTTCAGAGACATACAGGTGGATTAAGATAGAGGACAGGAGATATGTCTCAAATCTGCCTTCCTCACCTTTTCTTAAACAGTTGCTTATCTGTAAAACAAAGTTCTAGTTACTGGACCATGGACTTCCAGTGGAAACAGTCTGTTTGGTCTTTCCAGTAGGCTTGCAGAGAGATTATGTGCATTATGTACTGAATCAACAAGTAACCATGGATAAAAGTCAAATCAAAGAGATAGATGAATTGGCTGTTGGCACACATTATTTTTATAGTTAACTATTCTTAAAAATGGCATAAGTCTCTGTTCAGGCCAGCCCATCTTCTTCAGCTGACATAAAGATCCACTAAATCAATGTTTCCCAGATTTGTGTAATTCCCTTACACCTGTAGTGTAATATGGTTTTGCCAGATATAAGAATCAATTGGCTATTACTTAACTCTTTCAAAATTTACTCTGTTTTTTTCTTTTTCTAGTTTATTGTTTGGTAGGAAAACAGGGCTTTAACACTTTGAATAAACATCACAAAAACTGCTACTCCTGGAATACAAAAAGTCAATTTTCTTTGACACTGGGCCTTTGAATCTGACATTCAAGTCACCAAACAGAAAACAGAGCTGCTTGGCCAGGTATAAAGGTTCACAACTGTAATTCCAGCACTTTGGGAGACTGAGGTAGGAAGACTGCTTGAGGCCAGAAGTTCAAGACCAGCCGGTACAACATGGTGAGACCATGTCACTACCAAAAAGAAAAAAGAAAAGAAAGAAAAGAAACTAGAGCTGCTCTACCTTACATTCTGGAAGGTGCCTCAACAAAGGCACATAAAGGACTATTTAAAATCTCTAGCATTCAAAAAGATACATTGGCAGGACATGGTGGTGCATGCCTGTAATCCCAGCACTTTGTGAGGCTAAGGCAGGAGGATTGCTTGAGCCCTGGAGTTCGAGACCAGCCTAAGCAACTTAGCGAGACCCCGTCTTTACAAAAAAAAAAATGAGCTGGACGTGGTAGGACTCACCGGTAGCCCCAGCTACTCAGGAGGCTAAGCCTGGATGACAGAGTGACATTCCCCACTCAAAATAATAAAATAAAAGTAAAAAGATCCATCTCTTCTTCCACTGCTTATGGATAATAATAAAAGGAGAATCCCAGAGACTTGCTGTTGAGTTAGAGAAGAACACATTTAATAAAATTCACTCATTTATTTATTTATTCATTTGAGTTGGGGGGTCTCACTCCATCGCCCAGGCTGGAGTGCAGTAGCACGCTCACGGCCACCCCAGTGTTAATCTGCTGGGCTCAGGCAGTCCTTCCGCCCCAGCCCTCCAAGTAGAAAGAACTACAGGCGTGTGCTACCACGCCCAGTTAATTTTTTGATTTATTGTAGAGATGAGGTCTCGCCAAGTTGCTCAGGTTGTTCTCGAAACCGTGGGCTCAGGCAATCCCCTCACCTCGGCCTCCCAAAGTGCTGGGGGATTACAGGCCTGAGCGTCCACGTCCATCCAAAATTCACTATTTTAAGATTTTTGTTGTTGTTGCTGTTGTTGTTGAGTCAGGGTCTCGTTCTGTCACCAAGGCTGGAGTGCAGTGATTGCTCACTGCACCCTCGACCTCCTAGGCTTAGACCATCCTCCTGCCTCAGCCTTCCAAGTAGGGGACTACAGGCACGCGCCACCAGGCTCCGCTAATTTTTTGACTTTTTTGTAGAGACGAGGTCTCGCTATGTTGTCTAGGCTGGTCTCCAACTCCTGGGCTCAAGCAATCCTCTTGCATCAGCCTCCCAAAGTGTTGGGATTACAGGCGTGAGGCCCGCGCCCGACCTTAAATTTTAAAAGGAAACTTTTTAGACCAACCAGAGAAGAAAACCAACATCCAAAATTAGCAAGTGTTGAAGACAGCCCAGCACTCAGCTACCTTAAGCTATGAGTGCCTTCTCACCAGGAGAGGCACTGATATTTATTGCCCAATACGTGCACCACCCACCCGAGTGCCCCACGTCCAGTTCAGGGACCTCTGCCGAGCCTGGCACCGGGGAAGGTCTCGCGGCCTAGGCCCTGCGAGGCTCACCCTCCACGGCGTGGTTCACTTCCTGGATGAACAGCTGCAGCTTCATCACCAGGGTGGCTGCGTGGCTGTCCGCCTTCCCGGCCGCCGTCTCCTTGGGACCGGCCCTGAAGGCCGCATTGATCCACTCCTTCACGTCGAAGTCGTCGGCCAGGAACTTGGAGAAGTCCATAGTGCTCGGCCTCAGGCCAGGTGTCCAAGCCTTAAGGGCCGGCTCCGGGCGACAACGAGGCTGCAGAAGCGGGCCAAGCTGCGAGAGCACCGGGACTGGCCTCGGACGCGGCACACCGGAGCCCCCAGGCAGGGCACCTTTCCCCTGGGCGCTCGGCTATCACCTCGCTCAAGCTGCGGCTGGGACTGACCCTCGCCGCGCGCCGTACTTCTTCCGGAAGTGGTTGCCGTTACCATAGCGACTGCCCCCGTTTGGCATTTAGGAGAGCCGGATGTAGGAGAGATGGCCCGGTGCTGAGAGCTCCCGGCAGGTGCGAACGTCCCACTTCTGCTAACTGTAAGCCCTCACATAGATTTGCGCGTTTAATTTTCACAGTCCTGTGACTACTATGATTCTTCCCAACGAACAGGTGAAGAACGGAGACAGTCGAGCAACGGGTTCGAAGCCACGTGGCTAGAAAGTGACTCTGTCGGGATTTGAATTCAGGGAAGCTGGGCGCTGGAGCCCGCACTCTTACAATTTACTTTGCGCTCCTAAAGGGAGCAAGTGAAGCCTACGTGGTCTAGCCTCAGCCCTGCACTCTCCTCGCATGTTTCCCGCATGGCTCTAGCCACACTGGTCTCCTATCTTTTCCTAAAACTCCACTTTGGAACCCACCGGTCTTTGAAACTTACTGTTTCTTCTAACCTAAAACAAACAATGTGACATCTCAGAAAAGAAAGACCATCTGAGAGGGCTTCCTTTGTCATAAAGAACATATATATATATATATATATCTCAACTCCTTTGGTACAGTTGTGAATTATCTTGCCATTTTTCTATTCTCACTCCAGGCATACTCTGACTCTAAATGCCTATGGTAGCCTGGACAACATATGCATGGGATGGGAAACCCTATCTGTACAAGATAATAATAATATTATTATTTAAAAATTAGCCGGACAAGATGGCACGCCCTATAGTCGCAGCTATTCAGGAGGCTTAGGTGGGAGGATAGCTTGAACCCAGGCATTCAAGGCTGCAGTGACCTATGAGAGCACTGAGACTGGCCTCCCGGGTGACACTCCAGGGCCTCCGGGCAGTATAACTTTCCTCTCTGCACTCCACTGCAGATCCTGCCACTGCACTCCAGCCTGGGGGTCAGAGTGACACCCTGTCTCTAAATCAGTGTCAGAGCGAGACTGGTTTTTTTTAGGGTTTTGTTTTTTTGAGTTAGAATCTCACTCTATTGCCCAGGCTAGAGTGCAGTGGCACACTCACAGTTACCGCAGCCTCCACCTGCTGGGCTCAGGTGATCCTTCCACCTCAGCCTTTCAAATAGCTGGAATTACAGGCATGTGCCACCACGCTTGGCTAATTTTTTGATTTACTGTAGAAATGAGGTCTCACCAAGTTGCCCAGACTGGTCTCAAATCTGTGGGCTCCCACAGCACTGAGATTATAGGCGTGAGCCACCGTGCCCAGCCAAGACTGTTCTTTAAATACACAAATGAGGAAGCATGTGGTAAGTCTCAAAGACTCTCTATATATAAGAACCTACATTCACAAATTATGAAACTGTGAGAGCAAATAGATCAAGAAGTCTTAGGTGTTTCTACAATCTGCCCCTTCCTGAGGAGATGATACTGTTTTCTTTTTTCTTTCTTTTTTTTTCGTTTTGAGTTGGAGTCTCACTCTGTCACCTAGGCTGGAGTGCAGTGGCACACGCATGGCTACCACAGCCTTGACCTGGTGGATCAGGCCTGTAATTCCAGCACTTTGGAAGGCCAAGGAGGGAGGATCACTTGAGCCCAGGAATTTGAGACCAACCTAGGCAACACAGCAAAACCTCATCTCTACAAAGAAATCAGAAAATTAGTCCATTGTGGTGACATACACCTGTAGTCCCACCTCCTCTGGAGGCTGAGGTGGGAGGATCCCCTGACTCAGGAGACTGAGGCTGCAGTGAACCATGGTGGTGCCACTGCACTCCAGCCTAGGCAACAGAGTGAGACCCCTACCTCAAAAAAAAGAAAAGAAAAAAAACTTTATTGATGAATAATTTACAGGACATAAAATTCACCCTTTGTAAGTATACATTTCGATGATTTTTAATAAAATTAGGGGTTGTGCAGTCTCTACCAAAACATTTTCATCAGCTAAAAAAGTTCCTTCCTCCCCGTTTGCATGTAATCTCTGCTCCCACCCCCAGCTCTAGGAAACCACTAATCTGTTTTCTCTATATATAAACTTATATTTCTGGACATTTAAGATACATGAAAGTGTACAATATTTGGTCTTTTGTATCTGACTTCTTTAACTTAGCATAATGTTCTTGAGATCCATCCATGTTGTACCATGTATCAGCAATTTGTTCTTTTATGTTGCTGAATATTATTCCATGGAATGGATATGGCATATTAACATATGTTAATAGATGTTAACATAGTTTGATAACATACTGTATTTTGTTTATTTACAGTTGATAGATATTTATATTGCCTTGACTTAGGGCTACTATGAATAATGTTGCTATGAGCATTCTTATACCTGTCTTTGTATAGACACGTTTTCATTTTTTGCTAGATTCCTGGGAGTGGAATTGTTGGTTTATGAGATGAATTTATGTTTAGCTTCCTAAGAAACCTCCAAACTTTTCCAGAGTGCCTGTGTCATTTTATATCCTATCAACAGCCAGGCATGGTGGCTCACACCTGTAATCCCAGCACTTTGGAAGGCAAAGGCGAGAGGACTGTCTGAGCCCACAGGTTCGAGACCAGCCTGGGCAGCATGGTGAGACCTCATCTCTACAATAAATTTAAAAAAAATTAAGGCTGGGCACAGTGGCACACACCTATAGTTCCAGCACTTTGGGAGGCCGAGGTGAGAGGGTTACCTGAGCCCACGAGTTTGAGACCAGCCTGAGAAACTTGGTGAGACCTCATCTCTATAATAAATCAAAAAAATTAACCAGGCAGGTTGAGGCTGTGGCGGCTGTGAGCATGCCACTACACTCCAGCCTGGGTGACAGAGTGAGATTCCTACTCAAAAAAATATATATATATATCCATCAACAATATATGAGGGTTCCAATTTCTCTATGGTCTCACCACTATTTGATATGTAGTGGTGAGTCATTATTGCTTGAATCTGCTTTTTTCTAATACCAATGATGTTAAGCATCTTTTCATGTATTTGTCAGCCATTCTTGTATCTTCTATGGTGAAATGTCTATTCCAATGTGGTTGTTTGTCTTAATATTATTAAGTTGTCATGGTTATTTATACATTCCAGGTATAACTCCTTTATTAGAAATATAGTTTGCAAATATTTTCTCCCAGACAGCCACTTGTCTTTTCATTTTCTTAATAATTATGTCTTATGACCTGCTGGGCTCTGGCGATCCTTCTGCTCAGCCTTCCAAGAAGCTGGAACTACAAGTGTATGCCACCACGACTAGCTAATTTTTTTTTTTTAAGTTAGAATCTCACTCTGTTGCCCAGGCTGGAATGCAGTGGCACACTCACAGCCACCACAGCCTCGACCTGCTGGACTCAAGCAACCTTTCCACCTCAGCCTTCCAAGTAGCTGGAATTATAGGCATGTGCTACCACGCCTGGTTAATTTTTTGATTTATTATAGAGATGAGGTCTCACCAAGTTTCTCAGGCTGATCTCGAACTCGTGGGCTCAAGCAATCCTCTCACCTCAGCCACCCAAAGTGCTGGAACTATGGTTGTGTGTCACTGTGCTCAGCCTTAATTTTTTTTTTTAATTTATTGTGGAGATGAGATCTCATCATGCTGCCCAGGCTGCTCTTGAACCCATGGGCTCAGACAGTCCTCTCACCTTCGCCTTCCGTTGGGCGCCACTTGAAGGGGCCAGCCCCTTGTCAGGTCGTGAGATTTCCTGAAGGAGAGACGGATAGGCGAAAGACGAAGATAATATACCCGGACACCTGCTTCTTGAACAGATGACAATTTTTTTTTTTTTTTTTGAGTTGGATTCTCACTCTGTCACCCAGACTGGAGTGCAGTGGCCGCTCCCAGCCACCGCAGCCTCGACCTGCTGGGCTCTGGCAATCCTTCCGCCTCAGTCTCCCAAGTAGCCGGAAATACAGGCATGTGCTACCATGCCCGGCTGATTTTTGATTTATTGTGGAGATGAGGTCTCACTGCCCAGGCAGGTCTCAAACCCACGGGCTCAGGCAATCCACTCACCTCAGCCTCCCAAAGGTGGGGGATTACAGGCTGAGCCACCAAGCCCGGCCAGATGACAACTTAAGGTTAGTTAACACAGAGCTTTTATACCATTCGTAAAGGGGCAAGACAAAGAAAATTCCTTCACGTATATATCCTCTACAAGTTACCACCATCTAGTGGTCTTAGCAACAAACAAGCCAAGAACCCTGTAAACATTCAGACAATGAGTCTTATTCATAAGGCCAAAGATGATAGTTTTAGTCCAAAGTCCCGAATTACAGTCCTTGAACTGTCTCCAGAAAGTTTAGCAGTAGTCTTCCTTCTGGGGCTTTATGGCCTTCAGAGTTCTATAATCGCCTTTCTTGTCCAGGTGTCTTCGTTACTTTTCTCTTATCCTACAGTGCTTGTTTCTAAAGAAAACTCAAAAGAAGCTTTTAGTAATGTTTCCCAGGCCCCCAAGGTTGCTTTCTGTCTTTAGCTGATTTATCATAAGAGTGTCTGATTAGTATATTATGAGTTCAGTGAAAACCCACTCTATAAATGTTAACTTAGAGTTTTAATTATTGAATTAAATAAAAACCTTAGCATTAATCTTTATCCTAAGTCAGTGAAAACAGTGTTATAAATCACCTA
>NW_007248545.1:72023-74562 GCF_000164805.1 Carlito syrichta | reverse complement strand
CATGCCATCTTCTTCTTCCACGACTGCACAGAGTTTCTTCAGCTGTACCAACAGCAAAGATGGAAGACAGAAGGACCTCAGCTGCCCGGACTCACTTTGTGGCCGGGGGTCCTCAGCGCACCTAGACTTTGTCAATCAGGTGAGCCTCCAAAGCTGGCTCTCAACAACCTTCCAAAGTGCTGGGATTACAGGTGTGAGCCACCGTGCCTGGCTGTTGATGGATGTAAAATGACACAGGCACTCTGGAAAAGTTTGGAGGTTTCCCGAAGATTAGGTTGGCTGGCTTGGGAGAAGTCCAGTATATCCTCATAGTCATGAATTGGTGTTTCTGGATTATCATCAGGCAGTAGGGTTGCTGGGTTGAGGCTCTGAGTGGAAAAGAAAGTTAGTCGAGGCTGGTCAAGTAGGAGGCTCTGATATTGGGTAATATGAGCATTTGAAATCCAATGGCCAGAGGCTCCCCGGAGTAAAGTCTCAACAGCATGGGGAACTGTTAGAGCCAGATTTTGACCGAAAGTCAGTTTATCTGCTTCCTTAACCAGTACAGCTGTAATGGCGATGACCTGAAGACAAGATGGCCATCCAGAGGCCACTGGGTCTAATCTTTTGGACAAATAAGCCACCAGTCACCTCCAGGGTCCTAGGGTCTGAGTAAGAACCCCCTTTGTGATTCCCCGTTGTTCATGAATAGACAAGTGGAAAGGCTTGGTAACATCTGGAAGGGCTAAGGCCGGGGCTTGGGAAAGAGCTGTCTTTAACTGCTGGAATGCTTGTTTCTCAGTAGCAGTTCATTTTAGGGGCTGATCCCCTACTGTGGCTGTGTATAGAGGCTTGGCAAATTCAGTGAATCCTGGGATCAACTTAACTAGTACCCTGCCACCCCCTGGAATTCTCGTACCTGTTTTTTCAAAGTCGGTGTGGGGATTTGGAGGATGGCTTCTTTCTGGGCCATGGTTAGGGTTCACTTACCCTTTTTTAGCTGGTATCCCAGATAGGAGACTTTGATCAAGCAAAGCTGTGCCTTTCCAGCAGATACACGATAGCCCAAGTCTTGAAGGAGGTATAATGGAGCCTTAGTACCTTTTAAACAAGTGTCTAAGTCTGCCACCACAAGCAGATCATCTACATACTGGAGTAAAGTACATTCAGGGTGCAAGTTACAGAACCCTGATAAGTATTCCCTGAAAAGAGTTGGGGAGTTTTTGAACCCTTATGGCAGCTGGGTCCAGTCAGCTGACTGGTGTCCCCCAAGTCAGGATCTGTCCATTCAAAAGCAAAAATGGGTTGACCGACAGAGGACAAGGGAATAGAAAAGAAGACATCTTTTAAATCCAGCACAATGTATACCTGATGTTGAGGGGGAAGCAGGCTGAGCAACGTATACGGGTTGGGAACAGTAGAATGAATGAATTGTCTCAACCTGCTTATTGACCTCTCTTAAGTCCTGAACTGGTTGATAGTCAGAAGTTTCCATCTTTGTACTGGCAAGAAAGGAGTGTTCCATGCCCACTTGCATAGTGTTAAAATGTTAGCTGTTAAAAGTCTTTTAATGTGTGGAGCAATTCCTTTTCAGGCCTATAAACTCATAGGGTATTGAACACGAACAGGGGTGGCTGATGCCAACAGACTCACCATGACCGAAGGGTGATGCTTCTCCAATCCTGGCAGGTTGGTCTCTGCCCAGACTAAAGGAAACTCCTGCTGTAACTGTAGAAGTAAGCTTGGCAAGACTTTCTCAGTGGGAGAATTAGCAGAAGTTAGGAGGTATTCTTCAGCAAGTGGAACAGTTAAAAACATTTGATAGGTAGTGGGAACAAATATTTCAGTTTTGTCAGGTGAAAACACAATGGTAGCTCTTAGCTTTTGAAGCAAATCCTGGCCCGTGAGAGGGAACAGGCAGTCTGGAACTGAGGAACGAGTGGGTGACCTGTTTTTGTCCTTAATCAACAGCTCGATTAGAAGTAAATTTGCAGTTGGTAATTACCTTCGTTGCCCCCTGAACTGAGATTTGTTTGTTTGACACAGGTCCCAATGGTGACTTTAGGACAGATAGTTCCACCCTGGTGTCCACCAAAAGTTGGACCAGGTGGCCCCCGATAGCGGCGGTTACCATGGGCTCTTGGGAGCCTAAGGAAAATGAGCCCTGGCCTCCTCAGTTCAAGTCATTTTCAGTTCCCCCAGCAGAGAGCAGAACCAAGACTGGCTTGGAGTCGTCTGCTTTTGGGTGATGGTGACAATCCTTTTTCCGGTGACCAAATTCACAGCAATATGCACATTGATTCTTAGCTAATGAGGGGCACACAGTTCCCTTTTGCTCTTTCTTAGTTTCCCCTTTTCTCTGGCATGGTGGTTTCGAGTTAGGTTGGGAAGCTTGGAGGCCAGCTACCAATATTCTCGCCTGATGTCTGACTGTTTTATCCACCTCTTGCATCGCCTGTTTCTGTTTCTCTGCATCATGGTTATTAAAAGCCTTTTGGGCTACTTCAAATAGCTGAGAAATATTCATTCTCGGCTTTTGCAACTTTTTTTTTTTTTTTTT
>NW_007248545.1:67123-71848 GCF_000164805.1 Carlito syrichta | reverse complement strand
TCACCTCAGCCTCCCAAAGGTGCGGGATTACAGGCTGAGCCACCGAGCCCAGCTGGCTTTTGCAACTTTTTCCAGATGTCTGGAGCACTTGAGCCACAAATGCCAAATTGATAGCTGGAGCATTCTCAGGGGCCAAAGGATTGAATGAGATATAAGTACAAAATGCCTCCTGAAGACATTCAAGAAATGCCCTCAGAGATTCCTCAAGACCCTGGAGAATCTCAGTAGTTTTAGAAAGATTGATAGATTTCTGGGCTGCTCCCCTCAAACCAGCTAATAGAGTCCAGTGATAGGTATCTAATGCCCTGGACCCTTTTGAAGTGTTAGGATCCCAATCTGGTCAAAAAGAGGGAAACACCTCATCTAACATGTCCTGACTTTCTTCCTGTATAACCACAGTTGAAGCTAGAATAGATTTTTTAGCCTCAATTATAATGCACTCTCGCTTCTCAGAAGCAAATAGGGTAAAAAGAAGCTGCTGGCAATCATCCCAGGTGGGGCGATGACTGCACATGACTGATTCCATTAGAGAAGTCAGAACCTGTGACTTCCCTGAAAATGACTGATTCTGGTATTCCAATTGTACAAACCAGAGATAGAAAAAGGAGCATATACCAAAAAGGCCACTCGGTCCAATCTGCCCCTTGTAGAGGAGGAACTTCCCAGAGGGGAAGGAGAGGGGCTGGATTGGTCTGAGAACAGAGATGGGTAGCCAAAGGCAGAGAAGGCCTTTGGAAGAGGTGGAAGAGGTGACGGTAGTTGAAGAAGCCTGAAGATTATAAGGTGGAGGATTAGAGTTAGAGATAGCTGGGTCCTCAAGGGGATTTTCAGTATAAAAACAGGATACAGCCAGGCTCGGTGGCTGAGCCTGTAATCCTGCGCTTTGGGAGGCTGAGGTGAGTGGATTGCCTGAGCCCGCAGGTTCGAGACCCTCCTGGGCAACTTGGCGAGACCTCATCTCTACAATAAATCAAAAAATTAGCCGGGCATGGTAGCGCATGCCTATAGTTCCAGCTACTTGGAAGGCTGAGGCAGAAGGATCGCCGGAGCCCAGCAGGTCGAGGCTGCGGTGGCTGGGAGCGGCCACTGCACTCCAACCAGGGCAACAGAGAGACTCCAATTCAAAAATAAATAATAATAATAATAATAATAATAATAATAAAACAGGATACAATCCAGTGGAAGTAGGAGTTGGGGAGAATGGAAAAGGAGGGATATGGGCCAGATATTTAGAAACAAGGATGCGACTGGGGGTTTCAAGGGAACATGCCTTTAACCATAGAGGTAGATTTTGGACCAAACTTAACCATTGGTCAATATAGGGAAACTGGTCAGGGTGACCAGGAGTCCCTGTAATGACTTTCCAAACAGACTCAGTGACATGAACATCCAGAGACTCTATGGAGAGCCATCCAACATGAAATGAAGGCCAGTCAACTTTGCAGAGGATCCAGAGCCGGCACACTGAAAGGCAAACACCATAGTCCTCAGCAAATCCAACAGAGAAATTCTTTATACAGTCCAGAGGACTGGAGGGCTTAGAAGTTTGAGGCCCCATGTTGTCAAAAACCAGTAAAGGCAAATCAAACTGAAATCAGAAACTGAACTAGGACTCTGTTCAGTCAACATCTTGGCTTAATGAATAATGTTCAAGGGACAGCCTTGTCAAACAATGACTTTCTTTAAACAGAATTATGGCCACAAACAGAAGAGATTCTTACATCCTAGGAGAGTACAGACGGACTCAGGTTCTTTTGAGGTGATGGGAAGCCAGTGGCTATTCCAACTTTCTCCAAGCCAGATGAGAGGTTATGGGGCCATGAAATGTCTTCAGGAGGTGCTTCCCCTATAATTTCTCCACCAAACTGGGCTGAGCCAGGGCAAGGCTGCCTCCTGAGGTTGGTGAATTCTTGGTGAATTCCCTGAGACCTCCAAATGTTATAGGCAAAGTGCAAGAAAGAAGTCACCAACATGCAGAAAGTCGAATTTGAGTTCTTTATTAGCCGGTGGTGGTCAAGAGCAGACTAGTGCCATAAAGAACTCTCAACCCTAAACAGAGTGAGCAGGGGGTTTATAAAGGCAAAAACCACAAAAGCTGTACAATTATGATTACATTTTTGGCAGAACATTTGGTTGCAAAGGGTACAGATGTTATGGAATTTGCAATTAGGGAGTTTCCAGGCACCAAGGGGAATAAGAATGTGACTTGTGATTACAGGAAGATTACACAGAAAGTCATCTCTGGGTTAAGACGGAGGATTTGTTAGAAAATGGAGTTACTTATGTCAAGCAAGCTATTACAGGCTATTATAGGTTTTTAAAGCTATTACAACATTAGATACAGAAAAAACTTTTGATAAAATCCAGCATCCCTTCTTGATAAAAACTCCCAAATACCTAGGTATAGAAGGAACATACCTCAAAGTAGAAGTGCCATCTGTGATAAACCCACAGCTAACATATATTGTGAAATGGACAGAAACTGGAAACATTTCCTCTGAAAACTGGAACAAAACAGGACTGCCCACTCTCACCACTCTTGCTCAACATTGTGTTGGAAGTCCTAGCTAGGGCAATTAGACAAGAGAAGGAAATCAGGAGTATCCAAATTGGAAAAGAGGAAGTCAAGTTATCCCTCTTTGCTGATGATATGATCCTATACCTTGAAAATCCAAGAGAATCTGTCAAAAACCTGCTTGCACTGATAAAAGATTTTAGCAAAGTCTCGGGGTACAAAATGAATGTGCAAAAGACAGTTGCATTCTTATACACCAACAACAAACAAGTGGAGAACCAAATAAAAAGCACAATCCCATGCCCCACAGCCCCCTGAAAAATGAAATTCCTTGGCATCTTCCTAACCAGAGAAGTAAAAGACCTTTACAATGAGAACCACAAAACACTGCTCAAAGAAATCCAAGAAGACACCAACAAATGGAAAAATATTCCATGATCATGGATAGGAAGGATCAACATTGTTAAGATGTCCATCCTATCTAAGGCAATCTACAGATTCAACGCAATACCTATTAAATTATCAACATCATTCTTCTCAGACCTGGAAATGACAATACAGAAATTCAAACGGAAACATAAATGACCACAAATAGCCAAACCAATCCTTAGCAAGAGAAACAAAGCAGGAGGTATCACACTTCCAGACTTCAAACTTCATTATAAAGCTACAGTCATCAAAACAGCCTGGAATTGGTACAAGAACAGGAATATAGACCAATGGAACGGGATAGAGATTCTGGAAGCAAAGCCTCAATTCTTCAACCAACTCATCTTTGACAAAGCCTCCGATAACAACCACTGGGGAGAGGAGAACCTATTCAGTAAATGATGCTGGGAAAACTGGCTGACTACATGCAGAAGATTGAAACAAGACCCCCTACCTATCACCATACACAAAAATTAACTCTAAATGAATCAAAGACCTAAACATAAAACCTCAAACTATAACAATCCTATAAAATGCAGGAGACACCCTTATGGAAATTGGAACTGGCAACCAATTCCTGATCAAAGCCCTAAGTGCCCATAACATAAGAAATAAGATAGACAAGTGGGGCCTCATCAAACTGATGAGCTTCTGAAAAGCAAAAGAAAACATCAAGAGAGCAGGGAGACAGCCCACAGAATGGGAAAAAATATTTGCCAGCTGTATATCTGGCAAAGGCCTAACATCTAGGATCTTCAAGGAACTCAAACACACCAAAAAGAAAAAAAACAAACAGCGCCATTAAAAAGTGGGCAAAAGCCGGACTCAGTGGCTCAGCCTGTAATCCCAGTACTTTGGGAGGCTGAGGTGAGTGGATTGCCTGAGCCTGCGGGTTTGAGACCCACCTGGGCAACTTGGCGAGACCTCATCTCTACAATAAGTCAAAAATTAGCTGGGCGTGGTAGCGCATACCTGTAGTTCCAGCTACTTGGAAAGCTGAGGCGGAAGGATCGCTAGAGCCCAGCAGGTCGAGGTTACAGTGGCCGGGAGTGGCCACTGCACTCCAGTCTGGGTGACAGAGTGAAACTTCAACTCAAAAAAAAAAAATTGGCAAAAGACATGAATAGACACTTCTCAGAAGAAGATATACAGGCAGCCAACAGACACATGAAATAGTGTTCAGACTCACTCATCATCAGAGAAATGCAAATCAAAACCACATTGAGATACCACCTAACCCCAGTAAGAATGACCATCATTAACAAAACAAACAACAGATGCTGGTGAGGATAAAAAGGAACATGTCTACACTGCTCGTGGGAATGCAAACTAGTGCAACCTCTTTGGAAGACAGTGTGGTGATTTCTGAAAGAACTAGAAATTTGCCTTCCATATGACCCAGCAATCCCCCTACTGGGAGTATACGCAGAGGAAGGCAAATCATTCTACAAAAAAAGATACCTGCTCACGTTTGTTGCAGCTCTGTTCACAATAACAAAAACATGGAACCAACCATGCTGCCCATCGAAGCTGGACTGGATTTTAAAAATGTGGTACAGCCAGGCTTGGTGGCTCAGCCTGTAATCCCGTGCCTTTGGGAGACTGAGGTGAGTGGATTGCCTGAGCCCGCGTGTTCGAGACCCGCCTTGGCAAGACCTCATCTCTACAATAAAAATCAAAAATTAACCGGGCGTGGTAGCGCGCACCTGTAGTTCTAGCTACTTGGAAGGCTGAGGCAGAAGGATCGCCGGAGCCCAGCAGGTCGAGGCTGCAGTGGCCGG
>NW_007248545.1:53399-67068 GCF_000164805.1 Carlito syrichta | reverse complement strand
GGCAGTTGAGGGAAACTGCCAGGGGAGGTAGGGGCACACCTCATCAGCAAAGGTACCTGCATAATGAGCATTTATATACATAACCCTGAATTGAACCCCACATCTTTAAAGCAAAATTTTTAAAAAAGAAATCTTTGCCTAACCCCAAATCATAAAGAATGTCTCCTAAATTTGCTTGCAGAATTTTTATTTATTTTTATTTTTTGAGTCGGGGTATCGCTCATGGCCACCGCAGCCTTAACCTGCTGGGCTCAGGCAATCCTTCTGCCTCAGCCTTCCTAATAGCTGGAACTACAGGTGCAAGCCACCACACCCAGCTAATTTTTTGGTTTATTGTAGAGACAGGGTCTTGCCAAGTTGCCCAGGCTGGTCTT
Organism: Carlito syrichta; assembly: GCF_000164805.1. Taxonomy (NCBI): domain Eukaryota; kingdom Metazoa; phylum Chordata; class Mammalia; order Primates; family Tarsiidae; genus Carlito; species Carlito syrichta. The sequence continues at coordinate 66,694 of NW_007248545.1, read as the reverse complement.
GAACACCTGGTCTCAGGTAATCCTCTTACCTTGGCCTCTCAAAGCGCTGAGATTACAGGCTTCAGCCACCGTGCCCACCCACTTCTAGAAATTTTAGAGTTTTGGCTCTTACATTTAGATCTTTGATCCACTTTGAGTTCATTTTTTATGTATAGTGTGAGGTAAAGATCTAAGGTTTGTTTTGGTGGTGGTGTTCTTTGCATTCTGATATATAACTATCCGTGAGTCATTTGTTGAAAAGACTAAACTTTCCCTACTAAATTGCCTTTACATCTTTGTCAATAATTCTGTTAGCATAAATATAAGGGCTTCTGGATTCTTAATTGTGTTCCATTATCTATGTATCTGTTTTATACCAATACCAACTGTCTTGATTATTGTAGTTTATATAAATTTTTGCAATGTGGCAGTGTAAGTCACCGTACTTTGTCCTTTCTAAAAATGTGCTGCTCCGGGTCCTTTGCATTTTCATCTCATGAGCCACTTATTACTACAAAAATTGATGAGTTTTCAAACTGTTTTGAGCAGTGAAAAAAGGCGTCTCGATGGGTGTATTGCATCAAACAGAATACTTTGAAAGTGACTGAAATTGCTAAGCATGGTGGCTCAAGCCTGTAATTCCAGCACTTTGGGAGGCTGAGGTGAGAGGATTGCCTGAGCCCGCAGGTTCAAGACCAGCCTGGGCAATTTGGCGAGACCTCACCTCTACAATAAATCAAAAAGTTAGCCAGGCGTGGTAGCACACACCTGTGTGTGTACCAGCTACTTGGAAGGCTGAGGTAGAAGGCTTGCCTGAGCCCAACAGGTCGATGCTGGGGTGGCCATGAGCATGCCACTGAACTCCAGCATGGGCGACAGAGTGAAACTACAACTCAAAACAAACAAACAAACAAGTGACTGAAGTTTAAACATGTAAGAATAAATACACAAGTTTTTATAAATAAAATCTGAGTTTCTTTGGGTTCCCGCCTTGTAAAATAGAATAGCTGCTTTGAAGGCCACCTACTAAATTCAGCCTCCAGAGACATGTAGAAATACTTTCTATTTAACTGCTTTTTTTCCCTCAGTATGAGTCATTATTTCCTGTTCTGTGTTTCTTGTAATTTTTTGTTAAAAACTGGACATTTCAGCTAACATATTGTAGTGTATTTCTGAACCTTCTGAAGGTTTTCTTGATTTTGTTTTAGTAGCTTGCCTAGATTAAATTTGAGAAATCTTTCTCCCCTATGGTACATGATAATCTTGTTTTTTTTCTTTGAAAGGCTTCCTGTGTCTTATGTGTCACATGACTTAGTGGCAGTCAGACTAAAGTTATGCTAAAACTTTTGCAGTAGTAAGGCTTCTATCCTTTCAGTGGATCTGTGTGTGGGTAGGGGAACACATTGCATGTTCAGGTCATTTTCACATCCGCCCTAGCTTTTCCTTTCCATTGTGCCCCTTTGTGTTTTTTCAACATAGGGAGCAGCTTCAGTGCCGCTAGGATTGTGTGGTTCTCTGGTCTCTCTCTGGTCACTGATGAACCTGTGCACAGACCCAGCCACGGAATCTGCTTTCTCTAATGATGAGCACAACTCCAAACTGATAGAATTGTCAGCACTGCCCACCTTCACACCACTGCAATCGCTACTTCTGCTGACATCAGAACAGAAAAGGTACCAGTCCTACTGAGTTGGAGTTGTGGGGGGGTGTGGCTGGGAGCACCTCCAGGGAAGAATGACAAAGACTACAAATGTTCATATCCAAATTTCAGCAGTTTTCCTAAGAATAAAAGCTTCTCAAATTGTCTTCTAGTTTTGATTTTTCAACCATGGAAATGGTTATTTTTGTCAAGTATGTCCAGATATATAGCTTTTTAGAGAGGATTTGCCAAATCTCCCTACTAGTCCAGTCAAAAGTTCTGTCCAAGTCCACACTTTTTGCGACATGCAAAAATTGAGTTGACCTTTGCTACATGGCCCTAATTCATGTTTAGATCACCTAGATTGGCTTCATGTGGGACAGTTTCACTTCTTACCACACAGAGGCCCTCTTTTATGGACACATAAGAACGGCTGACTGCTGGGTGTTGAGGGAGTGAGCACTGAAAGACCTGGGACAATCATTCCAGCCCTGGTTTCACCATCTCTGACAGTTCTTGAATTTGATTAAAACATTTCCCTGCTACCTTGTGTATAGGGAATTATGCCAGCATGTTGTGACATAGGACAAGCCATAAAAGTCACTGCCGCCAGAGTGACTACTCAGTGTATTTGTCTCATGAGTAGAGCATGGGAACTCAGCAGAAGGAAACAGCTGAAAAATACCGACAGGATCTAATGAAAATGTGCATTCGCCATGATCAAGTTGCAGCTGCATATCTGGGTCACTGGCATACACTGGCTTTGCTAGAAGACAGTGCCTTCCCCTTCAGAGCTGAGCTGTGTAGAAGCTCTCTCCATCTCCTGGATGAATTCACAGGCCAGTGAAGAGTGCAGATTAGCTGGAGCACATGTGATCATTTGATGTGAGGGAAAAAAGCACTAAAGTTTCCTTTTAGTGCTTCCAGACTTTTGACTTAAAACTTGCTTTCTCTTACCTTCCATTTTAATCCTCACAGTCTTTTTAGTTATTTTTTTTCCTTTGCTGGTGGGCAATGGTGTAACCATAGCTCTCTGTAGCCTTGATCTCCTGGGCTCAAACAATCCTCCCACTTCAGTCTCCCAAGTAGCTAGGACTACAGTGTGCGCCACCATGCCCAGCTAATTTTTTTTTTTAAATTTTGTAGAGATGAGGTCTTACCCAGGCTGGTCTCAAACTCCTGACTTCAAGATATCCTCCTGCCTCAGCTTCCCAAAGTGCTGGGAATGCAGGCATGCACCACCATGCCTGGCCATTATTTTTATTTCCAAAAGAGAAAACTGAGGCTCAAATGAGGCTGAGGAGTTTGGATAAGCCTATATTGTAGAGAAACCTGAATGCTAAGGTGCTAAGGAAATTGGTTTTACTTAATACAAAAAGAAATAATCACAGGGTGTGATTAGAGAAGTAGTAGGGTCAGATTTGTATTTTAGAAAGACTTTGTAAAGTGTAGGCAAGAAGGCTGAGAATAAAACCTTTAGTAAATGCCTGTATTTGGAAATACATAGGAAAAAAATAGAGAGGAAAGTCAGAAAATTATGGGACAAGAAAACATCAAGGAGAGTGTGTGGCAGACACCACTGGTTATCCCCTCATTTCTGTTCCCCCATTGGATCTAGAGCCTCCCAGAATAAAAACATTTCCCAGCATCCTTTAAAGTGTGACCATGTGATGATTAAGTTCTGACCATTGGGATGTGAGAACTTTCATGTGCGACTTCAAGTAGGTATTCTGAAAAGGATCGGGTACACTCTACTTCTCCCCTTCTTTATTCCTGCTAACTAGAATGTGAATGTGATGGCAGAAATTATACCTGCTATCTTGAATGATCTGAAGAGTGGAATTCATTCATGGCAAAGCAACAAGACTGAAGGAAGCTAGCTAGGTGCCCAACACCGTGGATTGCTTATCAGCTCTAGTCTCGCCACCTTTGGGGGTGTTTTTCCATTTGACAGTGTCATGTGTCCCTCCAAAATCTATGTTGAAGTCTTCTATAAATATGAATATTTGTGTTCCCTCAAAACTCATATATTGAAACCTAATTTCCAAGGTGAGTTTATTTGGAGGTAGGGATTAGCCTTAGGGGTGGGGATTAGGTTATGAGGGCAGAGCCTTCATGAATGGAATTAGTGCCCTTATAAAAGAGGCCCCAGAGAGATCCTTTGCCCCTTCTGCTATGTGAGGTCACAGTAACAAGGCCATCTACGAACTAGCAAGCTGGCCCTCGCCAGACACCGAACCTGCTGCCACCATCATCTTGGACTTCCCAGGCTACAGAACAGTGAGAAATACATTTATTTTGTTTATAAGCCACACAGTTAATGGCATTTTGTTTCAGCAGCCCAGACAAAGACCTAGTCCTAACCCCCAGCTCCTCAGAATGTGCCGTTATTTGGCAATAATATGTAATGAGGTAAGAAGTCCTCCTAGAATAGGGTGGGCCCCTAGTCCAATACAATTGGTGTCCATGGGAAGACAACATGCTAGAACATCCGCAACAATGAGGGCAGAGACTGGTTATGCAGCTGCAAGCCAAGGGAGCCCAAGATCCCCAGCAACCACCAGGACTCCCCACAGGCTTCAGTGGGAGCGCGAGCACAGTACCAGCTTCAGACTTCCAGCCTCCAAACTGTGAGACAACAGGTTGTTGTTTTAGGCCACTTTGTGGTATTTTAACAGTTCCAGAGAAATACAGAAAAAAACATGTTTTGTTTGAACCACTGCTACTTTGGATTTTTCCATTTCTTACAGCTGATCCTAATCCTAACACATGAAAGGGTATTGGTCAGATTTTATCAAATGCAGCAGCCTTTTTTTCTGCCTCAGAAAATATTAGCAGGTGATTGGTATTCTTAGCACAATTTTGGTGGTTTCATAAGCAGGAGAGGTCATGAAATGAACAAAGTGATGAAATGGAAGTCACCACTGTTAAAATGGTTTTAAAAGTCTCAGATGAGAAGATGATTTGAGAAATAACAATAGCACCTAAGCTTATAGCATACTTATTGTATCCATTCTGCAGAGCTCATGAAATCCTCACCTAAATTTCTGACATTGATTTTTCATATTTTTACCATTTAAGAATATAAAAACTGGTCAGGTACAGTGGCTCAGCCTGTAATCCCAACACTTTGGGAGTGGACTGCCTGAGCCCGGGGTTCAACACCAGCCTAGGCAACTTGGTGATACATCTCTACAATAAATCACAAAAACTAGCTAGGTGTGGTGGCGTGAGTCTGTAGTTCCAGTTACTTGGAAGGATGAGCAGGTTGAGGCTGCAGTGGTCATAAGCATGCCACTGTACTCCAGCCTGGGTGACAAGAGTGAGGCTCCAACTCAAAAAAAAAAGAATATAAATACCGAGGCCCAGAGATAAATGACTTGCCCAAGATGCTATAGGTGCCAACAATCTAGAAACTGACCCTGAGTCCCCAGCCCATACTTGTTTCACTCTACCACTCAAGGCTGCCAGAAGTAAGGCAGGAGCGAGAGGGTTGCTGGGGAAGTCTTAACCGTGCTGAGGCCCATGGGGATGAAGCTAGGAGAGAGAGGATACAAGGAAATGCTCAGGAAACTGCTGTGCCAGAGTCTTCATATGCAGCTCTTCCAATACACACATGCTTGATAGATACCTTATGAGGTCAGGGGAGCAGAGAGGAGAAGCTGTTTATCAAGTAACTCATACTGGCAATGGCATTATCTCCAGGCTATCTAGAACACTACTGTATCTCCTTGAACATGCCTAGAGTCTCTGAAAAGACAGATGAGGAAGGTAATTGGGAGGGTGGGAAGAATTTTCACCTTTCATTATTTTGCATCACATGAATGTCTTTATCTGTTTAAAAAAATCAACACCAAGCATTAAAAATAGTTTTATTTCCAGCTTCGAAACTTTAGAAAACTCAGTTAAAATTTAAAAAATCTTCTCTGTAATTCTATGACCCAACGATTGCGTGTTATATGCACACACAAAAATCTGGGTGGGTTGTTTGGTTTTAAAACTGGAGTTAAGCTGGATGTGATGGCTCTCGCCTGTAATCCCACCATCTTGGGAGGCTGAGGCAGGGTAATCGCTTGAGGCTAGGAATTTGAGACCAGCCTGGGCAACATAGTGAGACATTGTTTCTACAAAAAAATTTCAAAAATTAGCCAGTCATGGTGGAGTGTACCTGTAGTCCCAGCTAATCAGGAGGATGAGGTGGGAGGATCCCTTGAGCCCATGAGTTCAAGGTTACAGTGAGCTATGATCACACTACTACATTCCAGTTTGGGTGACACAAGACCCTGTCTCAAAAAAAAAAAGAGTCATGATAAATACAAAAGCATAATCTTTTTCCATTTAGTAAAAGCTATCTTTTTTCATTTAAACTATAGCTACTTTCTTCCTACTACTACTATCTACTTAATAGATTGCCATATCTTGTGATAGACTGCTAATTTCCCACTATATCCAGTCTCCCCTTGTTAGTAATCAAACCCAAATTTTATGTGGCATGTCATTGTGTGCAAACACCTTATAACTGTCTCAAGCTTCTCTGCACCTCAGTGTGGCCATGTAGAAGGTCAAGATGTGAATGCAAACATCATGTGAGACTCCTAGGAAATCTTAAAAAGAATGTTGGCATTTTCCCTTTACTCCTTTCTCCCTGTGACTTATAACACAGATGAGACATCTGGGCTAAAGCCATCATCTCCTGACAGAACACTGAGGAGTATGTCCTTGGGTAGTGATTTAAGGGCTGGGTCCCTAATGACTGATTTTTTAAAATCTTGAGTTTCTAGACTTTGTGATTCTTATACAAGAAATAGCTTGACTACTTATGGCCACAAGAAAATAAACCTTTGTGTTTAGGCTGCTGTGGTATGTTCTTATTTAAAATGGTGCTGGGTGTTTGATTTTATTAAAAATAAATGATGCATTAAAAATAGTTTCTCAGCCTGGGTAGCTCAAGCCTGTTATCCCAGCTGAGGTGAGAGGACTGCCTGAGTCCACGGGTTTGTGACCAGCCTAGGGCAACGTGGTGAGACCTCATCTCTACGATAAATTTTTTTTAAAAAGTAGCCGGGCACGGTGGCACATGCCTGTAGTTCCAGCTACTTGGAAGGCTGAGGCGGAAGGATTGCCAGAGCCCAGCAGGTCGAGGCTGCGGTGGCCGGGAACGGCCACTGCACTCCAGTCTGGGCGACAGAGTGAGACTCCAACTCAAAAAAAAAAAAAAAAAGTTTCTCTACTTTTATCGAGATGATCAAACGGCTGGAGCTATTATTGTGGTTAACTGCATTCCCAGAACATGCTTTGCAGTATATTCAATATGCTGCTGACTTTAAAGTCAGTATTTTAGCTAAAAATTTTGGCTATTTTGGCTATGCATTCAAAATAATAAAAATTATCTTTGTACTATCCACTTTAGATTTTGGTGTTAGGATTATGAACTTTAGAATGCTTATCCTTATTTATACAATGACCAATTGAGTAAATATTTTCATAGGAAGTGTGTTTATTCTTAGTTTCAAAATGTTCTATTATACTATAATGATTTTTTTTTTTTGAGTTGGAGTCTCACTCTGCTGCCCAGGCTGGAATGCAGCAGCACGATCACAGCTACCACAGCCTGGATCTGCTGGGCTCAGGCAACCCTTCTCTCTCAGCCGTCCAAGTAGCTGGAACTACAGGCGCACACTGTCACACTCGACTAATTTTTTGACTTATTGTAGAGGTCTCGCCAAGTTGCCTAGGCTGATTTTGAACCCCTCAGCTCAGGCAATCCTCTCACCTCAGCCTGCCAAAGTGCTGGGATTACAGGCATGAGCCACCACGCCCAGACTAGAATTTGTTTAGTGACTACATTTAGTGTAATCTCCCATTATTGTAATTTTTTGTTATACTTCTATCCTTGATATTTACTGTATCAGTATTAATTTGAACCTCACTGAAATTATATCTGCTTTTATGAAGTAAACTAAGTAGTATGGACTGTTCGTGTACTGGAAGCTAGGTAGGGAGACAAATAAAATAGCTAAGACTCATCGTTCACTTCCTAGGTGCCATGCAGTGTTGTTTCTTCACATATACTAGCTCATTTAATTCTCAAAACAACCCCGAGGTAGGTACTTTTATCAATATTCATTTTATAATGTAGGAATCTCAAGAGGACAGATTACTTGTCCTACATCACATGGCCGGTAAGAGGCAGTAGTGAAACTACAGAATTATAACTAAAATTTTTTTTTTTTTTTTTTAGTCAGAGTCTCACTCCATCGCCCAGGCTGGAGTGCAGTGGCATGCTCATGGTCACCACAGCCTTGACCTGCTGGGCCCAGGTGATCTTTCCACCTCAGCCTTCCAAGTAGCTGGAACTACAGATGCATGCCACCACGCCTGGCTAATTTTTTGATTTATTGTAGAGACAGAGTCTCGCCAAGTTGCCCAGGCTGGTCTTGAATCTCTGGGCTCAGGCAATCCTCTTGCCTCAGCCTCCCAAAGTGCTGGGATTACAGGCTTGAGCCACCGCGCCTGGCTCCAGGGTTGACAATTATTTCAAACTGTTGGGCTTCAGATCTCAAAACTACGAAGCTGTGTTTCTAGGGCCTGCAACTGTGTGGCATTACTTCAACTTTTACCTCTAGAAGGGGGAGGAAGCATGTATTTTTCAAGAATAAAAAGTCAAAGGATATTTCCTTTTTAAAATGTAAGCCTTCTCAGAATGACATAACTGGCAATGCATTGGACAAGGGAACAAAGGCCTGGACTTTTTCATTCCGGTTTGCCATTATGTTATGACAACTCTGGACTTTAGGTGCCTCATGCGATGGCTTGGCTCATCTCATCCAAGGTCATTTTCTGCTGTGTCCTATTAGATGCCACCTTTCCCCAGGTGAAAAACATCAGGCTGTACGTTTTAAAAGAAAACATAAAATCATAACAAGCATTCCAGGACTCTCTCCTGTTCCTTCAGTTTGAAAACAAGACAGAGGCGGAGGCGAGAGGATTACCTGAGCCCGAGTTCAAGACCAGCCTGGGAGACATAATGAGACCTCATCTCTACAATAAATAAAAAACTTAGCCAGGCATGGGGGCACACACCTGTATTTCCAGCTATGTGAAAAGTTGAGGTGGAAGGATTGCCTGAGCTTAGTACGTCAAGACTGTGGTGGCCACTGCACTCCAACCTGGGCAACAGTGAGACTCCAACTCAAAAACAGAAAACAACACAGGCTCATGCATGTAATCCTAGCACTTTGGGAGACTGAGGCAGGAGACTCACTTGAGGCCAGGAGTTTGAGACTAGCCTGAGCCACAAGACCTCATCTCTAAAACCTAAAAAAATTAGCCAGGCATGGTAGTATGCACCTGCAGTGCTAGCTTCCTGAGGGACTAGAGAGAGAGGGTCACTTAAGCCCAGTTCAAGGCTGCAATGAGCTGTGATCGTGCCACTACATTCCGGCCTGGGCGAGAGACCCTATCTCTAATAAAACCCAACAAAAACTCGCAGCACCTAGCTGATAAAATTTTACACTCTTTGGGCTATTAGACATACTTAAAGGATTTGGGACTAACACTGTAGTAGGCAAGCACTACTTGGATTCTAGAATATTGCCTTTGCTTTCTACCTTTAACATTTGCTATCTCGATTTACACTATTTTTAATGGGTACCATTCACATTATTTTGGTTGTCTATCCTGTTTTCAATACCATCTTCGTCGCCTATTTGTGTTCAAAGAGTGGCTCACAGATAAGGTAGCATTTTATCCTGGTTTTAAGTTCACTGAAGAGATATAGGAAGAGGAAATAACTGCATATATAGTCAAAAGGCTATTTAAAAAGTCATTATCGGGCTGGGTGCGGTGACTCAACCCTGTAATGCCAGCACTTTGGGAGGCAGAGGCAAGAGGACTGCCTGAGCTCAGAGATTCGAGACCAGCCTGGGCAACTGGGTAAGACCCTGTCTCTACAATGTCAAAAAATTAGCCAGGCATGGTGGCGCATGCCTGTAGTTCCAGCTACTTGGAGGGCTGAGGTGGAAGGACTGTCTGAGCCCGGCAGGTAGAGGCTGCAGTGGCTGTGAGTGTGCCACTGTACTCCAGCCTGGGTGACAGTGTGAGACTACAACTCAAAAAAAAAAAAAAAAGGCATTATCACAGTGTGAAAGGACTTTATTGTGGCTGTGGCAAACTGTGCCCTAGTCATAGCAAATGATACCAGAAGGGCACTGAATGCCAATGTAAGTGATTTGAATTTGATCTCATAGGCATTTAAACATTAGGAAGTCATTCAGAATTTTTCAGTGGATTAACTACTCAGATTTGCTAGAGAATTCTGGTAGTGGCAAGTGTAATGATTCAGAATTGGGGGGCATGCTATTGCACTGTCAAAAAAAAATGGGGTACTCACCAAACCTCTTAAGAATGGCTCAAACCAGGGCAGTAGCAATGTGAATGCAGGGGAGGACAAGATATGGTAGTATTTAGAAAACATGCCAGCACCTTAGGAGGCAGAGGCAGAAGGACTGTTTTGAGCTCAGGAGTTGGAGACCAGCCTGGGCAACATAGCAAGACCCTGTCTCAAAAAAAAAAAAAAATTAGCTGGGCATGGTGGCACATGCCTATAGTCCCACCTGCTCAGGAGGCTGAGGTGGAAGGATTGCCTGAGACCAGGAGGTTGAGGCTATGGTGAACCGTGATAACGCCACTGCACTCCAGCCTGTGCAACAGAGTAAGACCTTGCCTTAAAAAAAAGAGAGAGAGAGAGAAAGGAGAGAGAGAGAGAATCAGGGTGGGAGACAGGGAGAGGAGGGGAGGAGAGGGAGAAAAGAAAACAGACTAGCTGGGCATGGTGGCTCATGCCTGTAATCCCAGCACTTTGGGAGGCCGAGGTAAGAGGATTGCCTGAGCCCACAGGTTCGAGACCAGCCTGGGCAACTTGGCAAGACCTCATGTCTACAATAAATCAAAAAATTAGCCAGGCATGGTGGTGTGTGTCTGTAGTTTCAGCTACTTGGAAGGCTGAGGTGGAAGGATCACCTGAGTTCAGCAGGTCAAGGCTGTGGTGGCCAGGAGCATGCCACTGCCCTCCAGTCTGGGTGACAAAATAAGTCTCCAACTCAAAAAAAACAAAAGACAAAAAAAGACTACTTGACACAAAACTACTGAATGGAGATGAAGTAGAAACCAGGGATCCACTGAGTCTTAGATAAGTGACTTCATGTAAGAGAATAAAGGAAAAAAGAGGTACAGAAGATGGTTCTATTTATTTATTTATTTTTTGAGTTGGAATCTCACTCTGTTGCCCAGGCTGGAGTGCAGGGTCATGGTCACGGCCACCGCAGCCTCAACCTGTGGGCTCAGGCAATCCTTCCGCCTCAGCCTTCCAAGTAGCTGGAACCACAGGCAAGCACCACCATGCCCAGCTAATTTTTTGATTTATTGTAAAGACTAGGTCTTTCCATGTTGCCCAGGCTGGTCTTGAATCCACAGGCTCAGGTAATCCCCTAGCCTCTGCCTCCCAAAGTGCTGGGATTACAGGGATGAGCCACTGTACCTGACTTGGTTTTATTCTATGTAGAGTCTGAATTAACAGTGGAAACTCCAGATCAACATATCCACGGACAGTCTAAAACATAGATCTGAGGTTGTTAAGGAGGTAGAGGCTTGAGATGAAGGTCCACAACTCATCTAGTGGTCTAGAGGGGTTTGACTGCCAGGCCTCAGGGTGGAGACTTAGGTTAAGTTCTAGAAACTAGATCCTAGGGAATTACCATATAAGGAACAGAAGAAGGGCAGCCACAGAGGTAGGTCAAGAAACAAGGATTAACAAGACCCCAGAGGAGTTCAGGATATTGGGAAACACTGGCCATGAGTGACACATCACCGGCAGACACGTCATGAACTTGTCTCTCCTGCCGAGTAACCAAGTCTACTTGAGGGCAGCACCTATAACAGTGCCTGTCTTAGGGTAGTTGGTTACTGCTTGTTAAGTACATGAAAGGGTAAGGGCTAGGCTCTAAGTGGCCCTGAACTTGGCAATTAGAAGGCACAGATGACATAAACCAGGGCCACTCTCAGGACGCTCACCTTCCTTCTGCCCTCCCATCAATATCCTGCCCAACAACCAAGCAGAATACCATTGGGAGTCTGTCTCCTGGAAAAAAAAAATGTTCAGATACACACACAAGTTCACCTTTACACTACAGAATAAAAAGCTTGTCTTGATGTCTAAATCTTCTTTACCCATTTTGATGACAATTCTTCATAGTACAGAGCATTATGATGGGTAACTCTTCCAAAATATTTAACAATTATAGAGCCTATAAAAAAAGCTATGTAAAACTCTTGAGCAAAAAAGCAACTTTAGATTAAAATTAGTCTTACATGAATTGTGTCAAATGAAGCAATCACCCCATCATTTATCTGTTTGAGTTTTCATATTTGCTCGAAAATTAGCATACTTGATCTTTTATATAGTCGGCAGATACCCACTATATATAGAAGTTAAAAGATCAGACTGTAAAATACCAGCTTTTGTGATTAAGAGCTCCAAATAGAGCCCTGCAGTTTCTGAGGTAGAATCCCACCAAGTCAGATTTCAAAGCCCTCCAAGGAGCCATCTCGCCCAGGCCCAGGCTCCTTCTCCCATCTACCAGCCAAGCGGGACTTGTTAAACACACACATCAACTCCTAGCACATAGTAGGTACCCACTAAGTAGGACTTCATTACAATTCTGAATTTTTCCTTCAGATTATAACCATAACAAGCATCTAACTCTCCTTTCCAGCTTTCCTCAGATGCTCAGGATTTTCCTCTCTTCAATGAGACACTTCCCTTTTGGGCCTATCGTCTCAAATGCAATTGGCTTTCCATCTTCCATTTACTCAACACTCCACAAGGTACATTTGCTTCATGGCATTTATTCAATGACTTTATGTAGTCACCACTTGAGTCACTGCTCTTTTCACATCTACCTGCATCACAGTTCCCCATCTTAGACTATGAAGTCAACAGGCAAGAGCTGGCCTGTTAGCTGATTCATTACCACTGATATGGTGTCACAAAGAGCTGAGTAAATGCTTGTGGAGAAAGAGGATGAGGATGGAGATGAGGGTGTGAGGAAGGGCTCAGACTGGCTGCCCAACCCACAGAACCTGAGGCCTGAATAAGGCCTAGGATCTGCTTTCTTCTCGGCCCATCTAAGGGCGATTCTAAGGCACAGTGGTAAAGGACATGATTGGTCCCCCAGTGTGGTCCTCTGGGCTCATGGCAGCCACTCGCCTAGAAACAGTGCAGCAAGCATTCCATTTAGAAGATCTGGCTGACCAGATGCAAGAAGCATTCTCTTATGAAAATGAGACAAGGTCTTTCTTGGAAGAGAGTGATCCTGACTCTCTACCCCAAGACCAACCAGGTCCCTTTTAAGGTCCCTGAGAACAGCAGCCTGGGAGCAAACAAGACTTTCAAAGGCTGACAAGGCACAGCGTGGATGAATGGAAAGATAACAATACTTGGGGGAAAAAAAACAACTTTGGCTTATAAAACCTCCAGCCTGAGGCAGGGACATCAGTGCCCATTAACATGCAGAAACATATGATTGTAGCAGAGATGATTATCAGAAATGCTTTGGCATTTCACACACTGTCCATATCCCAAGCCCTGCTTACCCACCCCACCCCCCCGACATCACAC
>NW_007248545.1:49463-53379 GCF_000164805.1 Carlito syrichta | reverse complement strand
ACACACACACACACACACACACACACACACACACACACACACACACACACACACGCAGTATCTACAGAATAAGTCAAAGGTTGGCATCCAGAGCCTGAAGTCAGGATAGAACTCTTGGCACTCTGCACTACAACACCATGATGAGTCCCATCTAGACAAAAAAGTAACATTGGCCTAAGCTTGAATTGAAGAGTCTGTTTTGTTAGGCTGTGCCCAAAACAGCCAGATCAGGAAAGTCTTTCACTTCTCCCACTTCGCTGAAAGGCTGTCCACCTTGGTTGAACGTCAGCTTGTACCGTAACCGGATAGGTTCCTGGGATAGAAATACAAGAAATTAAGTCAGTGGGGAGAACTAAGAGGCCAACCCAACCAGTAGTCACCAAGGAACAGCAGGTGAATGTTCAAGTCAAGAGAGGCCTTTAAACAACTATATGACATGACACCCTGGCCTGGCCTTTTTGGGATTACAACAAGAGAAGCCAAGCACAGATCCTGAGAGCCTTTCTACACTTCTGCAGTCCTGGGATCCTGAGATGGGCTGCCACTCAGACAGACCAGCTAAGGAATATTGCCTCACCCTTTCAGAGGACTCCATGGGATTAGGGAGAGTTCATGTATCCATTCCTTGGTCCAGCTATGACAATCCATCATAGATCTTTCAGTGAGCCAAAGGAAAACAGACTTGGGCAAAGGATATTCAACACACCCTTCCCAAACCAGAAACTTTAGAGCAAGGCCTCAATATGCCTCTCTCTCCACCCACAGAGTTAACTCCCTACAGTTCATGGGCCCCCATTTTCCTACTACCAAAGATACCAGAACATACTTTGTGTGGATTGTCAAGCAGCAGTATCTGAGATATCACAGCTGGAGGCATCAAAGGACTGAATGCAGGAAGCTTGGAGCTGGATGCCGGCTGCAGCTTGACTCTCATTGACTATGGGGGAAAAACCCAACATGAAACTCATTCCTGACTACAGCTTCCAGGAGGGAAATCAGGTGAGTGGGAGCCTGACCTCCAACCACCTCTCCAAGAGAAAATGGGCTTCTCATGAGACTTGTTATCCAGAGACACGAGAGCCAAACATACATTAATTGATGAAAGGATCCAACAGGCCTTTCCTCCCACCACAGAATATGTCTGAAGTCATGTGGTCAATGGTTGGCATCTGAGAGGCATCATCAACAGCGAGGGCACATGTTGGGTTAAATTCTAACTCTGCTTCTTACTAGCTCTGTGATTTGGGGCGAAATATTTAATTTCTGAGCCCTGGGGTGATAATTTGTAAAACAAAGTAATAACAGTACATATGCCACAAGCCTATCATAAGAACTGAATGCGTGTCTTTATTTTTGTCTGTCTTGAATCTTTTCCTTTGGGACACGTCCCCTCCGCTGTGATTGTGGTATGGCTGTTAAATCAGTGAGGCCGGCCCTACCTCCCCTGAAAGAGTGGACATATTATCCCATATTGGCCGGGTATCTCATATCCCTGAACACAAGTTACTGTCAGAGGTACAGAAATAACACCAACAAGACCAATCAGAGCCCTTTCTCGGGTAATTAATGTGCATGCCTCATGCCAGTTGAGTTTCTTTTGGAGGTAATGAGGGTTAAGAACCATGCAACCCTTGAGCTGCTGGTAGCCACTTTTCTGCTTTGTGGAGAGACTGTCAGGGAATAGTCCCAAACAGAAAAGCAAGAGTCAAGGGATGGAAAGAGACAGATTCTTAAGGAATCATTTAAGAACCTACCTGGGTCCACTCATATCTGAAGTCATACATTCAGGAATCTGCAGTTAAGTGAGTCATTACATTCCCACTTAATCTTAAACTAATTTCAGTGAAGATTCTGTCCTTTACACCAAACAGACAATGCCCCAGCAGAGGACCTGGTGCTGAAAAATGATAGCCAGCCACTACCAAAAAATTCAAAGGAGATGGCCAGGAGATAACTCACCTTTGGCACAGCCACCTGAAACATGATGTCCCAGACAGGCTGGGTAGCAGTGCTCATCATGGTCAAGAGCAGCACCTGCACCTCTGGGTGACCAGGTGCTCCAGTCTGGGAGAAGTGGAGCAGAATTCTGAACCCATTCCGGTCATACACGATCAGAGGCGGTAGGTTGCCTGGTAAAGAGGGACCCAACCAGAAGGGTTAACACTACTACAGATTCCCCAGCCAGCTAGGCTTGAAGGGATAGGCACATTATCACTAAAGGCTGTGCTTCTCTTCTCAGAGCATCTCCTGACTTAACTTCTACGCCAACATACTCCAAGTCCTCATCACTCTAGCTGGACTCCTATGCCCTCCAAACTGACCTCTCCCCCCATCCAACCACCCTAAGACATTGCCAGTTTTAAAAAAAGTAAAACATTTTGAAGGAGATATGAGTATGATAAAAATCATGCACTAACACTATAGAAAATATAGCATTGTCATAAAGAATGAAGTAAAAAAAAAAAAAAAAAAACCAACCCTTAATTCAACCCAGAAATAAGCATTGCTAACATTTAGGCTTATTTGCTATTGGTCTCTTTTGTACATACACACACACACACACACACACACACACACACACACACCCCTTATATTTAACTGTACAAAACTGTAATGATACCAAATCTGTCAAATTAAATGGTTTACTAAAATTCCAATGGAAAGCTGGGCTCGGTGGCTCAGCCTGTAATCCCGCACCTTTGGGAGGCTGAGGTGAGTGGATTGCCTGAGCCCGCGGGTTCGAGGCCCTCCTGGGCAGTGAGACCTCATCTCTACAATAAATCAAAAAATCAGCTGGGTGTGGTAGTGCATGCCTGTAATTCCGGCTACTCGGAAGGCTGAGGTGGAAGGATCACTGAAGCCCAGCAGGCGAGGCTGCGGTGGCCGGGAGCAGCCACTGCACTCCAGTCTGGGTGACCGAGTGAGACTCTAACTCAAAAAAAAAAAAAAAAAAAATTCCAATGGAAATCCTAAAGACATTGTTTTAATTCAGTCAAGAATTGATGCTAACATTAATTTTGGGGGAAAAAATATATGAAAGTAATCAAGAAATAAAAAATAAAAAGAGGGGCAGGGCTATTTGTATTAGTAAATACAGATAAAACTGCAACTCAAATAAAATGGTATTAAACAGAACATGCAGAACAAGCTCACATATGAGATTTTATTTAACCTGATAAGAATACATTTCAAAATCAGTGGCTGATTCAATGAATGGTATTCACATGACTGGTTAACCAACTTGGAAAAATACCTTAATGAAAATCTTTATCTCATGCCAAACATCACTTATTAAAATGTTGTAAAAAATACAGTGTAAAAAAATATATAGTTTAGAGCTAGGCATGGCAGCTCATGCCTGCGGTCCTAGCTACTTGGGAGGTTAAGGTAGGAGGATTACTTGATCCCAGGAGTTCAAGGCTGCAATGAGCAATGATCATGCCACAGTACTCCAGTCTGGGTGATGCAGGGGAATTCCATCTCTTAAAAAAAAAATTTAGGCTGGGTGCAGTGGGTCAAGCCTACAATACAAGCACTTTGGGAGGCCAAGGCGAGAGGATGCCCGAGCCTGCGGGTTGGAGACCAGCATGGGCAACATGGTGAGACCTTGTCTCTATAATAAATTAAAAAATCAGCTGGGCATGGTCGCACGTGCCTGTAGTTCCAGCTACTTGGAAGGCTGAGGTGGAAGGATCACCTGAGCCCAGCTGGTCAGTCTGTGGTAGCCAGGAGCATGCCACTACACTCCAGCCTGGGTGAGAGAATGAGACTCCAAACTAAAAAAAAAAAACAAAAACAAAAACAAAAAATTAAAAGAAAAAAGCATGTCCAAAGATGCTCTTTGAGTACTGTTCTTTTTTTTTTTGAGTTGGAGTCTCACTCTGTCGCCCAGACAGGAGTGTAGTGGCCACTCCCG
>NW_007248545.1:39609-49443 GCF_000164805.1 Carlito syrichta | reverse complement strand
CTCAGGCAATCCACTCACCTCAGCCTCCCAAAGCGCAGGATTACAGGCTGAGCCACTGAGCCCGGCTGAGTACTATTCTTAACAGCACACAGATAGAAACAAATTAACCTTCAGAAAGGGATTGGATAAATGGATTATAGTATATCTATTTAATAGTATAATTCGTAGATTCATCAAAAGTCAACTTTTTTTTCTCCCTCTGTCACCCAGGCTGGAGGGCAGTAGCATGATCATATAGCTCATGCAGCCTTGCCCTTATGGACTCAAGTGATCCTCTCATCTCAGCTTCCCAAGTAGTTGGACTACAGGTGCATACCACCACGCCTGGCTAATTCTTTTATTTTTTATAGTGACAAGGTCTCACTATATTGCCCAGGCTGGGCTCAAACTCCTAGGCTTAAGCAACTCCCTCACCTTGGCCTCTCAAAGTGCTGGGATTACACGTGTAAGCCACTGTGCCCAACCAAAAAGTCAAGTTTTTTAAGAATAATTAAGGGCATGAAAACATTAAATGACATTCTGTACATGCTATGGTGTCAATTAAGAATTATATGTACATATACGTACATGGATAAGACAAGAAGAAAATACATTAAGACATTAACAGAACTTCCATCTCTGGTAACAATATAGTTGTTTTTACTTTTCTATTCTATACTGTTATAAAACTATATACTGAACATGCATTTTGGCTTTTAACTTTATTATTTATTTTTTTGAGTCAGAGTCTCACTCCGTCACCCAGGCTGAAGTGCAGTGGCACACTCACAGCTACCACAGCCTTGACCTGCTGGGCTCAGGCAATCCTTCCACCTCAGCCTTCCAAGTAGCTAGAACTATAGGCATGCACCAACATGCCCGGCTAATTTTTTGATTTATTGTAGAGACAAGGTCTCACCAAGCTGCCAAGACTGGTCTCGAATCCGTGGGCTCAGGCAGTCCTCTCGCCTCAGCCTCCCAAAGTGCTGGGTTTATAGGCTTGAGCCACCCGCACCCAGCATTAACTTTATATTTTAATGTTTGTTTTGTAATAATTTCAGACTTATAAAAAGTTATAAAACTAAAACAAAGAATTCTTGTGCCTATAGCCCTGGAACAGAAGACCTGAGTTGTTCCTGCTCTACATACTAGTGTAGGGACTGTAGGCACCTTAACTAGCTGGGCTTTCAGTTTCCTTTCCTTTGTAACCAAGGTAATATCCACTTTTCTGCTTTAATGAGGATCCCTAGGCCGGGCACAGTGGTCCATGCCTATAATCCCAGCACTTAATGGCGAGAAGATTGCCTGAGTTCAGAGGTTCAAGACCAGCCTGGGCAACTTGGCAAGACTTCATCTCTACAATAAATCAAGAAGTTAGCTGGGCGTGGTGGTGCGTGCCTGGTGCCTACAGTTCCAGCTACTTGGAACATTGAGGCAGAAGGATTGCCTGAGCCCAGCAGGTTGAGGCCGTAGTGGCTGTGAGTATGCCATGGCACTCTAGCCTGGGCAACAGAGCGAGACTCCAACTAAAAAAAAAAAAAAAAGGATCCTTAGAAAAGGAGGAACCCTAGCCAAAATCTTCCATTCCGTTTAGTTCTGTCTCCTCTCTGTCAATTTGGGCTCTTCTTGAATGCCAAATGAATGAACATCATATCCCTAAGTAAGCCCCTTATACTAACTTCTGCTTGCCAATAAACTTCAGTGTGTCAATACTCAATACTAAGAGAAAACTAATAAAAACTATTAGGTAAAGGACTGAGTAACAACCTCTTAACTCTCTGCTCCCACACAAAAAACTTCTCCATTCATTGACCAAATTTAAGGGCCACCCTTACCAATCTGAAATGGAAAAAGCAGAAAGTCTAACAAATGTCCAGGAAACAAAAAAAGGAGGTGAAGCGGTACTTACTGGGCTTAACAGATTCCAAAGGGACAAACACTTGAGCCAGAGGTGTATTCTGTGATGACGAGGAAGAAGCCAATGGGCCAGCTTCCCAGGACCAACCTGGAGAGGACTTAGTACCTGGTGGCACCTCCTTGGGGATACTTTTCTGTGCAACATAATTGCTACAGAGAAAAAAAAAGTAGCAAAAATTACATGAAATCCCAAGAATTAGGTTTTCTGAGGAACTAGATAAGGAAGAAACATATATACACATATACAAATAGTGAGAGGTATATAACTTTAGCCAAGCAATCTAACCTATGCCTCAGCTTCCTCATCTGTTACATGGGAATAACAGAAGTATCTACTTCATAGGGCTGTTATAACAATTAAATAAGACAATGTATGTAAAGCACTTAGAGTGTCTGCACACAGTAAGAACCCAATAAACTAGAGCTGTTATTTTTTTTGAGTTGGAGTCTCATTCTGTAACCCAAGTTGGAGGGCAGTGGCATGCTCACGGCCACCGCAGCCTTGACCTACTGGGCTCCTGCGATCCTTCCGCCTCAGCCTTCCAAGTAGCTGGAACTACAGGTGCATGCTACCATGTCCGGCTAGTTTTTTATTTATCGTAGATAAGAGGTATCACCAAGTTGCCCGGGTGGGTCTCGAACCTGCAGGCTCAGGCAATCCTCTCACCTCGGCCTCCCAAAGTGCTGGCATTACAGGCAGAGCCACCGAGCCCGGCCAGAGCTGTTATTATTAAGGTTATTCATGTTGTAGCTGTCAGACAATCAACAAGTTGCTCAGCAAGTTAAATATCCCAAATGTGATCATCAGAGTGATAACATCAGCTAGGCAAATTACCCTGACCACTTTACACTTCATCATCTTGTCCACTTTTTAGAAAACTACACTCCAAAGACAAGTAACCTCCTCCGTCGTGGCTAAAAAAATAAAACTGCAGAAAACAACTTGTGAGTGGCCAACAGGAATGAACTCCTGGCACATCTGTTTCTACCAGAGCTCCTTGTTCTCTATCAGGAAAACAGGCACCCTCAAGTTGTTTGGGATAAGGCAAACTGCTTCTTGTCCAGAGGCAAATGAACAGGATCTATGAAAATGTTTTTACCTTCATATATTAGAGAACCACTATCTTAAGGAATCTATAATAAAAACACTCCCCATCCCAAGTGCCTCCAAATTGGAAATTATGTAAGTGTCCACAAGAGGAAAGTGATTAAATGTATCCACACAATGAATTTTAATACAGCTATTAAAAAGAATGAGGCAGCTGGGCTCAGTGGCTCAGCCTGTAATCCCAGCACTTTGGGAGGTTGAGGCGACTGGATTGCCTGAGCCCATGGGTTCAAGACCAGCCTGGGCTACTTGGCGAGACCTCATCTCTACAATAAATCAAAAATTAGCCAGACATGGTAGCATGCGCCTGTAGTTTTGGCTACTTGGAAGGCTGAGGTGGAAGGATCGCCAGAGCCAAGCAGGTCGATGCTAAGGAATGGTGCTCTGTCCTCCAGCCTGGGCGATGGAGTGAGACTCCAACTCAAAAAATAAAAAAAAAGAATGAAGCATATTTATATAAGCGAATATGAAAATATGCCAAAGACATAATGTGATATGAAGAAGTCATGTCGGAATACAGTCTGTACATTATGATCTCATTTGTGCAAAAATAATAATGCATGGTAACACAGTACTACATGTATAGAAAAAAGCAAAGAAGGAACATTCAACATTGCTTTTAGGGAGTGGTATTTAGCACTTTCGGATATATATCTTTTTTAAGGTCAAATTTTGCTTAACTTAGGACTATTTTGCTTAACTAAGGCAATTAGGGGGGGAAAAAAGAACAAAAATATCACCACCACCTACTACCACTAGTCCTTAAAACCCTTTCAGATGTCCTGGCCAATGCAAGAATTTTCCTGTGACTTAGGACAGGGAGGAGGAGGAGACAAGGGGAAGCAGCATATTAAACTTTCCACAGAAAGGTACCCCTTCTCCAGCATGAGAGGTGTCTGGCTACCTCAGAGCACCATTCCCCGGCCCTCATGCAACAAGAAGAAACTGCCCACAGGAGCCAGACTCTCCTACTTCCGTTGGCCAGAGACTTACAGAGGGCCTGGAGCTGACTGTGGTGACAGGAATTCCAGCAAGTCCCTGCCTGTGGAAGGGTTCTGAACACCACCATCTGGCGGTACGCTGGCAGAGGAGTTACTCTTTTCCTTACAGCAATTCTGACTGGCAACCTGTCAAATCAGAAATGGCTAAAATAAGGCCAGAGTATGAATGATCGTCGGTCATGGCAAAAACAGTGGCACAGTTCTCCTGAGCCCATCAAAGCTGCTGCAGTGCTGGCTTATGACATTTCTGGGGGCAGGAGGAAAAAGAAAGGGTGCGGGACATTACGGCTCATAAACAGCCCTCCAAGAAGCTGGAAGAAGGGGTGTAAGGAGGGAAGGAGAAGAAAATGGTGTCTCCTCTGGGGGTACCAGCCAGACAAGATGGCTGAGGACGTGACTGAGGACCTCCTAGTCTGAAAGTCCCACCAGGACAGTGCAGCAGCACCTCTCTCCCCACCAGGCAGCACTGCCTTGTGAAGGCAGGTTTGAAAGACCCTTCCGTCTTCTTTGGCCCTTACCTTGTTGGTATCAGGAACATCACTGATTCCTGTGAGAAAGGAACAGAGTGAGATGCACAACAGTAACCACCTGCTTCCACACCCACCCTTTCTAGGACATCTAGAAAGCCTAGACAAGTAACTGACTTAACCAAGGTCACTGCACTCATCCATGACAAATCTGTGATTAGTGAGCAAAAGCGACTTTTCTGAACTGCCTGGTACACCCAGTTGCCTCAGAAGCAGTCATTTGTTTCCTGAGGAGAACCAGCTTACTCTCTCTCCCTACTCAGAACCATCCTGTGCCTGTACCCCTCAACACCACCCTCACCTAGGGCTGCCAGGTCCTGATGAAGCAGAGATGGCGCCACAGTCCCAGCCTGCTCAGATGTGTTGTCCACTTCCAAGTCAATCAGGGGACAGTTCTTGATGCAGCCTGTTGGATTCTGAAAAACTAGAAAACAGAGTTACGAAAATAAGCCAGTTAGACATAAAAACAAAGTCTCTACTTGAATCCTATCAGCTTCTCTCAGGCCACCTCCTAATCAAAAGAATCTCTCTTCAGCTGAAGTCTTGAACACAGCCTGAGCTGGAATCTAAACTACGAGGTAGCAGAGATCACAGGTCCTCCTCAGAGGTCCCTGGACAGGAACAGACTAAGACTTCTATAGTTCAGGCCCCTTTGAGATTTCTGACCACAGCTGATCAGAATCATCTCCAGTGCTTGATAAAACACACATATACCCCAGCTCAGCTTCAAGCAGTCTCGATTCAGAAGGTCCAAGCCAGGGACCTAAGCATCTGCATTTTAACCAGTGTTCCAGCTAGCCTAGGACTAAGAGCCACTGAGGAAGGCCATTGCTTTGGTCTTCTAGCTCTAGTAAGTTAAGTACTCATGAGAAGAATTCAAACCTAGGCACAACTGAATCATCTGTTTCTGTGTTTAGTCAAAGCTGGGGTCTGGCCTGGCAGTTAGTTCATCGTGGCTCCTGTATCAGAGTCTGGCTATGTGAAACCCCTTCTCACAGGAAGGGATCAGAGGGGCAAGGTCTCTCATTTCTATGCCATAACCCAGAAGCTTCACTTCTTTTTTGGGGTTTGCAGGCTGCCACAAGGCAGAAGACCAAAAGAGGTTTTTGCACATACCTCTGGAGACAGGTATGTCTCCCACTGAGCTGGCCACTGTGTTTCCAAAGGTGACACGGCCTTCCATCACCTGTTTGTACAGCAGAACTCCCTGGGTGAGGAGATCATTTGCCTGGAGAATCTCCGCTGAAAAATGAGAGAAGAATCAACCCCCTGGTTTAGCTACCATCTCAATCCTTCCTAAGCCATTCCACAAAGTAGCCTTCACATGGCTCGACTGAGTTTTTTATCCATGCCTCCCACCTCCAATAGCATGATGAGGCTCCATATGGCCTGGTTACTGGCCCCAAGCCCTAACGCTTAGTTCCCAATATAGGAAGAAGCACATTTGGTCATATTCTATGTCTGCGCTGTCAGACAAAATGGCCAGGAGTCACACTTGGAATATGACTCTTTCAATGAGGAGCCAAAACTTTTTTCATTTTTTTTTTCCTTTGAGTTGGGGTCTTGCTCTGTCACCCAGGCCAGATTGCAGTGGGACAATCATGGCTCACTACAGCCTCAACCTCCTGGGTTCAGGTGATCCTTCAACTTCATGAGTAACTGGGACTACAGGAGCATGCCATCATGCTTGGCTAACTTCTTTTTTTTTTTTGAGTTGGAGTCTCACTCCGTCGCCCATACTGGAGTGCACTGGCCACTCCCAGCCACTGCAGCCTCGACCTGCTGGGCTCCGGCGATCCTTCCGCCTCAGCCTTCCAAGTAGCAGGAACTACAGGCGCGCGCTACTACGCCTGGCTGATTTTTGATTTTTACTGTAGAGATGAGGTCTCGCCAAGTTGCCCAGGCGGGTCTCGAACCCGCGGGCTCAGGCAATTCACTCACCTCAGCCTCCCAAGGCACAGCATTACAGGCTGAGCCACCGAGCCCGGGTGGGGCCTGTTTTTCATGCAAGAAAACAAAACGATGGGGTAAAGGAGGAAGGCATGGGCTGTCCACTAAGAGAAACTAGAGAAATAACAATCAAGAACAAAGTGGGGTTTTCTTTTGATTCTCATTGAGAATAAACTTTCAAAAAAAGTCAGTGAGAGATGGATGGTTAAGGAGAAAAATTATCAAGGAAATTATCTGAACACTGAACATTTAATTATTTTGCAATATCTGGAATTTGCTTCAAAACAGACTAGGCATAGATGGGCATAAAGAGAAAGGTACAGAAGAAACAAGATCAGAAGGTTAGCCATGAGGTGACAATTGTTAAAGATGAGTCAAGAATGCCCTGGACTTATTCTACTATTCCTCATATTTTGAGATTTTCAATAAACAGTCAAACAATTTTTCAAAAATAGCTATGGGCAAATCTCTACCGTTTCTACCGATGTCCCTTCCTTTTCCCATCAGCGTGGCTCATTCAGGTGGCCTACCTGGCCTCTAAGGATACATAAGTTGGTGACCTCTTCAAGACACATTACTCCAGCTGTTTCTTTGACCTCTGTGAGATCATTCAGCCTTTCCTCAAGCCTCCAATGGGATCTTCTTTCTTCTACCTCTCATATTCAATTTCCACCCCTTTTTAGGATTTCAGACCAGTTGCTGATTTCTTACTCAAGCCTAGATTCTTCTGGAAACCAGTTCTGAGGCAACTCAGGTCATGCCCTCCCCAAGCCCAATAACCTCAGAACCTAAATTGCCTCTGTCTTGTTCCTGGCACCACAGCAGCACAACAGGAACAACAACATCTGTTCTGCACCTGGGGTGCTAGCTACACCTAGGGAAATATAACTGCTATCCAGCCGGGAATGGTGGCATACATCTGTAATCTCAGAACTTTGGGAGGTCAAGACAGGAGGATAACTTGAGCCCAGAAGTTCGAGACCAGCCTAGGCAACACAGTGAGACCTTGTCTCTATAGGAAAAAAAAAAAAAGCCAGGCTCGGTGGCTCAGCCTGTAATCCCGCATCTTTGGGAGGCTGAGGTGAGTAGATTGCCTGAGCCCGCGGGTTCAAGACCCACCTGGGCAGCGAGACTTCATCTCTACAATCAATCAAAAAATCACCTGGGCGTGGTAGCGCATGCCTGTAATTCCGGCTACTCAGAAGGCTGAGGCGGAAGGATCGTTGGAGCCCAGCAGGAGAGGCTGCGGTGGCCGGGAGCAGCCACTGCACTCCAGTCTGGGCGACCAAGTGAGACTCCAACTCAAAAAAAAAAAAAAAGAAACGTTCACATATATTCTTTGGGATATCTGATGAGTTAATTATCCAAGTTTAGATTATCCAAACACTTAAACCTTGTAATAACTTTGTCATCAACTTTTTGTTTTTAATTAAAGGGAGAGAAGGCTCTATCCCACCTTTAATAGTTATGCAAGGGAGGACACACAAACAAATGGGATTTATTTATAAAAAATTGTGTATTTTTCATGTTTTAACTTCAGTCATCTTCAAAGTACTCTCTGTTTGATGAAATACACCTGTCAAGATTTTTTTCCCACTGCTAAAAATAGTTTTTGAACTTGTCGATTTTAATGCCTTTTAGTGCTTCTGCTGTTTTTTGTTTTACTTTTTCCACATCTGCAAAATGTTTCCCTTTGAGGACTTTTTTCATCCAGGAAAACAAAAAAAATAATTTTGGTTTTTTTTTTGAGTCCCCCCCTTGTACATTTTTAACAAAGGAAGAAGTTAGAGAGAGTGATTGTGCCTCTGTGAAGTGCTACTAAGTTTATACTACTTGTAGTAGTACCTTTGTTGTTTGTTTATATCTTATCTCTCAGGCTAAAGGAAGTTCCATGAAGTCAAAGATTATTATACATCTTAGATTCTCCCACAGTTATACTTAGTGTGTCTTGGACATGTTTAGAGTATGGTGGATATTTTTTGGAAGAAATTAATGAGAGAAATTGGGAATGTTCTGTGGCACAGAATATTATGAATTGCGTCTAGGTACATTGAGTTTGAGGGGAAGCAAGTAGAAAGCACCTGCAGCCTGTGACAGTAAAGCTTGGTTAGAGGACAGGACTGGGAGTGTTGTTTCGAGATTGCACCATCCTCTGTGCTTTATCTTCATAGCAACACAATATGTTATTATTAAATTTTTTTTGAGTTGGAGTCTCCCTGCATCGCCCAGGCTGGAGTGCAGTGGCATGCTCACGGCCACCCCAGCATCTACCTGTTGGGCTCTGGTGATCCGTCTGCCTCAACCTTCCAAGTAGCTGGAACTACAGATGCACGCTACCACATCTGGCTAATTTTTTTGGTTTTTATTGTAGAGATGAGGTCTTGCCAAGTTGCTCAGGCTGTTCTCGAACTGTGGTCTCAGGCAATCCACTCACCTTGGCCTCCCAAAGTGCTGGGATTACAGGCTTGAGCTTCTGCTCCCGGCCAACACCATATATTATCTCTGTGCACTTATTTCCGTTTTGGAAGATTAGGAAACTGAGATCTGACAGGAGATCTGTCTCCAAAGGATGAGAAATAATGCCTCTCATTTCTAAGAATAGTGTTCTTTTTAAAAGAGCAAGTTACTATTTATATTTTAAGAAAGAGCACACGATGTCTACTAATGGAAGATAAATGAGAAGCAAACTAAGAAATACATTTTGTCTCTGGATTAGTGAGTAAAGATCAAAAGAATTCTCTTCAACCCTTTTTCAACTTTAAGTTTAACAAATTGAGTTGCTCAGAGTCTTTTTTGGTTAAGTAGCCAATAGGAGACTTTCATGTTAGGAGTAAACATAAGCTATTCAGATCGGATAGGCAGGTCTTTCTTTTCATCTGAAGAGGATGCCTAGGTGTGGAATAGACTAACAAATTGTTATTGCAGACATCTTTGTCCTCTGTTTAGTTTAATTGATCATCATGTTGTAGGACTCTAATGGTGCTCCAGGTCCAGTTAAATAAGCAGAGGGTGGATGGGGGCTGCAAACTGAAGCTGTTTGGGACACTTATCCTTTTCATATTAACTCGAAGTAAAATACCCAAACCAAACAAATCTCTACAGGGACCTTATAATGTTCTTAGAGACACACCAGTGTTCCAAAAATTGTTCCATTTTATTAGATTTAAGCATTTTCTAGAAATGAAGTGGGGGGGATTGTTGAATATCATAATCTCTTTAAGACTGACATGGTTCTCTTTCTTTTGCAGGCCTGATTGTTGACAATGACATTAATAAGAGGCTGGCATTTATTTCTGTCCTAACCAGCTATTGTATAACTGAGAATAGAAACTATGCGTATTTGTTGGCCAGC
>NW_007248545.1:37243-39589 GCF_000164805.1 Carlito syrichta | reverse complement strand
CCACTGCACTCCAGTCTGGGCAACAGAGTGAGACTCCAACTCAAAAAAAAAAAAAATTAGTTTTTGTAATTTACTGTAGAGATGAGGTCTCACCAAGTTGCCTGGTCTGGTCCCAAACCCCCTGGCTCAGGCAATCCTCTTGTCTCGGCCTCCCAAAGTGCTGGGATTATAGGCTGAGCCACTGCACCCAGACTGTACTCCCAGCTAATTAGGAGGCTGAGGTGGAAGAACTGCCTAAGCCCAGGGGGCCAAGGCTGCAGTGAGCCGTGATTGTGCCACTGCACCCCAGCCTGGGAGACAGAGTGAGAACCTCCAACTCAAAAACTAAACAAAACAAAAAACCATTACCCAGAGCATCGTCGTCATCTGTGGTGTCACTGGCCAGTCGGAACAGGGTGGGCCGCAGCTTTTCACACCTTTCATACACGACCTGGAAGAAGAGAGCTTGCTTCACAACACACACCTAGGGTCCCAAAACAAGGCCCCAGGTGCCTCCAGTCAAGCATGTGGCAGAGTCTGGGGATTCAAGCGGCCTCCTCAGTCTGTCCTGAATTTATGACTGCAGGTTTAAAGTAACATGGCAGTTAGAGATTCAAAGACAGTTTGGGCTACAAGTGTTACAATTTTTTAAAACAAAATTTAAAAGTGACAAAAGACCTTAGCTCAGAAAAAAGCCCTCCATCCCCATGTGCAGAGCACCATGTCTTCCTCAGGTGCCTCTGCCCTGCCCTAGGCTGGGCCGCCTTCAATGAGATGACTTCTGCTCTACAACTAGCAACCAACCTCCCATCCTAACTGTTGTCTGTCACCAGCATTCCCTTCACAATACTCCCATGGTACCCACCTACAAGGCTTCCAGCGCCAAATCTCATTCTCCTCAATCACATCTGGGAGGGTATCATTTTCCTCACCCCCAAAAACCAGTGCTCTGGACAATTTCACCCTCCTGCTGTTCAGGAGGAGATACAGCTTCTATACAACTCAGGTTTCTTTCCCAGTGCTGGGGAAATGCCACACCTGGGGAGTCCGGGGGAGGAAGCAGGAAGGAGTCCCTTTCTCCCCATTGCTCTTGGGAGCCACCTACCTATAAGGAAGCCCACACTCTATGTTTCCACATGTGTAAGTTTTATCAGAGGCTCCAAGTGGGGTACACCAGCACCATCTGAGGTATGGCAGGTTCAATACTTATCTACTGTATTTTCCAAAATCAGTTTTATTTAATAAAGACTACATGTCTAGTTTCCTGCTGCTCTGACCTGTCTCTTATATTGTTATCATTTTGGATGGGAGAAAAGTTGTACTGTCAAAAGCCCAACACCTGACCTTCCTGAGGATCAGTGATGCAACCTCACCAGGGAGATGGGCTTTGGAGTATATGCCCAACCCAAGCCCAGTACTGTCCTTCACCCATGGAGGACGGTCAGCATGACTTTCTCGCTAACTCTGTTCAGTCCCAATCAAAGCTGATGAAACTGGGGGTAGATACATGTGGCACACTAGCCAGATTCTTCTCTCAGGAATATGGAAAGATACTAGTCCTGCTACTCTTATGAAATGGAAGGATGGGTAAACAAAGTAGTTATGTGAAGGCCACTTCTCCTGTGCAGAGAAACATAAAAAGCTGGAATGCAGACGAAGGTGGAGAGGATATTCCAAGAGAGACTGAGGGCGGCTGCCTCAGCCCTGTCACAGACGGGCACCAGGAGTTTCTTAGATGTGACAACAAAAACACCAGCAAGAAATGGGGAAAAAAGGCTGGGCGCAGTGGCTCTGACTGTAATCCCAGCACTTTGGGAGGCTGAGACAAGAGGATTGCCTGAGCCCGGGGGTTTAAGACTAGCCCAGGCAACTTGGTGAGACCTCGTCTCTATAATAAATTACAAAAACTAGCCGGGCTCGGTGGCTCAGCCTGTAACCCTGCGCTTTTGGGAAGCTGAGGTGAGTGAATTGCCTGAGCCCGCGGGTTCGAGGCCCTCCTGGGCAACTTGGTGAGACCTCAACTCTACAGTAAATCAAAAAAAGTAGTCGGGCATGGTAGCGCGCACCTGTAGTTCCAGCTACTTGGAAGACTGAGGCGGAAGGATCGCCAGAGCCCAGCAGGTCAAGGACACGGTGGCCGGGAGCGTGCCACTGCATTCCTGTCTGGGCGATAGAGTGAGACGCCAACTCAAAAAAAAAAACTAGCTGGACGTGGTAGTGTGCATCTGTAGTTCCAGCTCCTTGGAAGGCTGAGACAGAAGAATTGCCTGAACCTAGCAGGTTGAGGCTGCGGTGGCTGTGAGCGTACCACTATACTCCAGCCTGGGTGACAAGAGTGAGACTCCAACTCAAAAAAAAAAAGGGGGG
>NW_007248545.1:26117-37223 GCF_000164805.1 Carlito syrichta | reverse complement strand
AAAACAAAAAAAAAAAGGGGGGGGGGAAATAAACTGAACTTCCCTGACATGCTATCAAAATAGTAAAAAGACAACCCACAGAATGGCAGAACATTTTCTGATAAGGGACTTGTATTCAGAATATACAACAAATACATGTCAGGTGTGGTGGCTCATGCCTATAATTCCAGTACTTTGGGAGATGGAGACGAGAGGATTGCCTGTGTCAAGGGGTTTGAGACCAGCATGGGCAACTTGGCAAGACCTCCTCTCTACAATACATCAAAACAATTAGATGCCAAGTGGGAGTTGGCAGTGGCGGCTGTGGTGGCACAGGCGACAGGCAGGAAAGGGCAGGCCGGGCAAGCAGGCAGATCAGCCTACTAGATAGCCGACCCACAACAATGGACTTACTTCGCAATCTACCGCTTACGCATCTAACCAACCGCCCACCTAGTTCACCGGAACCCCTCCACCATCCACTCAGGTTAGGCCGGTCCCCGGCCTGCCTGCCGCAGCTGTGATGGCAGCCCCAGAAGGAGCCCTGGTGTCCGTTTCCTTCAATTCTTGGGATTTGAAGATGGCTGCACAGCACCAAAAGTTATGCTAAAAAGCACCACCAGGATGTCTCTAAATGAGCGCTTTACTGCTGAAGAACAAACAGCCGATACCAGTGAATATTCGGGCTTCGATGCAGCAACAACAGCAGCTAGCCAGTGCCAGAAACAGAAGACTGGCCCAGCAGATGGAGAATAGACCCTTTGTCCAGGCAGCATTAAAACTTAAGCAGAAGAGCTTAAAGCAGCACCTGGGTAAGAGTTACATCCAGGCACAGTTAGGTCAACCCATAGGGACCTTGGCCAGGGGAGCAATTGGAGGACGAGGCCTGCCCATAATCCAAAGAGGCTTGCCCAGAGGAGGACTACGTGGGGATGTGCCACCAGAACCCTACTTAGGGGCGGAATGTTGCTCCAAGGTCAAAACCTGCTCCAAGGCAGACGAGCCATAGCTCCTCGAATGGGCTTAAGAAGAGGTGGTGTTCGAGGTCATGGAGGTCCTGGGAGAGGGGGTCTAGGGTGTGGAACTATGGGTCATGGCGGAATCGGTGGTAGAGGTCAGGGTATGATAGGTCGGGGAAGAGGGGGCTTTGGAGGCCGAAGCCAAGGCCGTGGACGAGGGAGAGGTGCCCTTGCTTGCCCTGTATTGACTAAGGAGCAGCTGGACGACCAACTGGATGCATACATGTCGGAAAAAAAAGGACACCTGGATACCGAGTTGGATGCACACATGGCGCAGACAGATCCTGAAACCAATGATTGAAGCCTGCCCACCTTTCTGTGAGAGACTCTTGTTAAAAAGTCATCACATCTATAAATAACCTAGAAATGACAGATGATAAGAAACCAGATTGTTGTTGGATGGACCTATCACAATAGGTTGTGAACTTACCTGTTACCAGTTTGTGCATTTACTGTGTTCCTTTTACTTTTTGATAATGTGTTATATGAAACCTTTTTCTCCACTTGATTTTGTCCCCCCTCTACCCAGACTTCTCTTTGAACATGAATGCGTTAGCCTTGGGGCTAGAATACCCTCTTCCTACCTCTGTCTCCCCTCACCTGTCATATTCTTTAACATGCTAACATTTCTTCTGTTCATCTGTACCCCCACAGAAAGATCCCAGAAAGATCCAGTCAGTGTTCCTTCCTATGCCGAGGCTTCTCAGAGTTGTGTTCTATATTCTCTTTAATAACCTCTTAGAAGTGTTTAGAAAGTCTGGAGCTCAAAAATGCATTCTGCCACATTGATAACTTAGTGTAAGAAATTAAGAACGTTAATATCACTACAGTTTACATTTGGTAGCAGTTCTGATTTCACTGAAGTTGCTACCGTGTGTGTTGATACCACATGGATGATAACCAGTATGCCAGATTGAATACTTGCACTTTTACCCTTGTATGAGATTTACAAACTTTCCTCTTGGCTTTCTATCATGTCCACAGGGGTATTATTGAGCTTGCTGACATCTACAATCTAGAGGAAGAACCATTTGGTTTAGCAGGTTTGTCAGAAGGGAAAAGGATGAGAGAATGATAATAGACAGCTGGGAGGAATTGGAAGATACTCATGCTCAAATGCAGTTATCCTGGTGTTTATCCCAAACCAGTCTCGGGCTTTCCCATTCACTAGCTTTGTTGGGCCTTTTTCTTATTTCTCTTAAAGGTTAACTAAGTTCAGCCATATTCTGTCAACTGTTCCAGTCTCAGTGGAAATTTGTACTTCTGGTTCATTATAACAAATTGTTCTCTCATATCCAAAAAAAAAAAAAAGATTAGCTGGGGGTAAAGCCAGGCTCGGTGACTCAGCCTGTAATCCCACACCTTTGGGAGGCTGAGGAGAGTGGATTGCCTGAGCCCGCAGGTTCGAGACCCGCCTGGGCAGCAAGACCTCATCTCTACAATAAATCAAAAAAATCAGCCAGGCGTATGCCTGTAATTCCAGCTACTTGGAAGGCTGAGGCGGAAGGATCACCATAGCCCAGCAGGTCGAGGCTGCGGTGGCCGGAAGCGGCCACTGCACTCCAGTCTTGGCGAGAGAGTGAGACTCCAACTCAAAAAAAAACAAAAGCAAACAAACAAAAAAATTAGCTAGGGGTGGTGGTACTCGCCTGTATATAGTTCCAGCTACTTGGAAGGCTAAAGTAGAAAGATGGCCTAAGCCCAGCAGGTTGAGGCTGCAGGGCCCGTGAGGGTGCCACTGCACTACAGCCTGGGCGACAGAGTGAGACTCTGACTCAAAACAAACAAACAAAATCCCTTAAAACTCAAAAATAAAGAGACAACCCAAAAGATGAGCAAAGGATTTGAACAGACATTTCTCCAAAAATATATAAATTGCCAAAAAGCATAGGAAAGACTGCTCAAATATGCAAGAGAAATACAAAACCACAATGAAATACTGCTTCACACCTTCCAGGATGGTTATAATCACGACAGACAGTACCAAGTGTTGACAGGCTGTGAAGAACCGGAACTCTTACACACTGCTGGTGGGAATGTAAACTGGTGCAGTCACTTTGAAAAACAGTTTGGAAAATGTTAAATACAGAGTTACCATATGAGTCAGAAATTCCACTCTAGGTATTCTCTTGAGTCAAGAGAATTTTGTTGTTGTTGTTGAGTTGGGAGTCTCACTCTGTCACCCAGGCTGGAATAAAGTGGAATGCTCAAGGCCACCACAACCTCGACCTGCTGGACTCAAGCAATCCTTCCTCCTCAGCCTTCCAAGTGACTGGGACTACAGGCATGCTCCGCCACACCCAGCTAATTTTTTGGTTTATTGTAAAGATGAGGTCTCACAAAGTTGCCCAGGCTGGTCTCAAACCCATGGGCTCAGGCAATCCTCTTGCCTCGGCCTCCCAAAGTGCTGGGATTATAAGTGTGAGCCACCGTGCCCAGCTCACTCAAGAGAATTTCAAACTTATGTTCACACAGAAACTTGTACACAAATAATATTTACTCATAGGCATTATTCTTAATAGCCAAAAGGTAAAAGCGACCCAAGTGCCCATTAGGTGATAAATGGATAATAAAAAGTGGCATATTCATACAATGGAATGTTATTCAGTCATAAAAGTGAATGAAGTAGTGATATGTACTACCAAATGGATGAGTCTTGAAACATCACACTAAGTAAAAGTCAGACACAAAAGCCCACACATTATATAGCCCATTTATCTCAAACAGGCAAATCCATAGAGACCAAAAGCAGAGTAGTGGTTGCTAGGGGCTGGAGGGAGGGGAGATTAAAATATTTTAGGGGTGATTAAAATATTCTAAAACTAGGTAGGTATAATAGTTGCTTTAATGGCATGTTAATTATCTCAATAAGAATTTTATTTTAAAAGATCAAGATGTATAAGATCTCTCACACTGCTGTGAGAGAATGTAAAATGGTGCAAACACTTTGACAAGTTTGGCAGTTTTTTAGAAAGTTAACTACACAAACTGGGTGCAGTGGCTCATGCCTGTAATCTCAGTCCACTGGAAGGCCGAAGCAGGAGGACTGCTTGAGTCCAGGAGTTTGAGGCCAGCCTGGGCAACCTAGCAAGACCTCACCTCTACAAATAAATAAAAAAAAATAGCCAAACATGATGGACCATGCCTATAGTCCTAGCTACCCAGGAGGCTGAGGAAGAAGGATTACCTGAGCCCAGGAAGACAAATCTGTGGTGAGCTATAATCATTCAACTGCACTCCAGCATGGGTGACAAATTGAGACTCCCAACTCAAAAAAAAAAAAGTTAGCTATACAGTTAGCATATGACCTAGCAATTCCATACCTAGACACCCAAAAGCAATGAAGATATGTTCACACAAAATCCTGTATACGACTGTTTATAGTTTAATCCATAATCATCCAAAGCTGGAAACAATTCAAATGTCCATCAATAGATAAGTGAATATACATGCTGTGGTATACTCATATGATGGAATACTGCTCATCAACTAAAAAGAAGTAAACCATTGATATACACAGTAACAGGAACAGATCTAAAATAACAATGCTGCTGAGCACAGTGGCTCACATATGTAATCCCAGTACTTTGGAAGGCCAAGGCAAGAAGACTGCCTGAGACCAGACTAGGCAACACAGCAAGACCTTTTCTCTACACAAATCAAAAAATTAGATGGGCATGGTGGCATGTGCCTGTAGTCCCAGTTACTTGGGGGGCTGAAGTTGAAGGACTGCCTGAGTCCAGGAGGTCAAGGCTGCAGTGAGCAGTGATCATGCCACTCTGCTCCAGCATGGGCAACAGAGTCTCTCGACTCAAAACAAATAAATAATAATGCTGAGTGGGAGAAGCTAGACAAAAATAAACAGGGGTGCATGCTGCATCATTTCATTTATTTACTTATTTATCTTTATCTCACTATGCTGCCCAGGTTGGTCTCAAACTCCTGGGCTCAAGCAATCCTCCCACTATGGCCTCCCAAAGTGCTAGGACTGCATCATTCCATTTATAAAAGAGTCGAGGAGCTATAAACTTAGTAGAATAGAAAGTAAATTAGCAGCTGCTTGGGGATGGGGGGACAGGGAGGAGAAGAAGGAATCACAAAGAGCACGAGGAAATTCTGGGAGGTAACAGATAAGTTTACTCTTTCAATTGTAAGGTGGCTTCATGGACATATACAGGTAAGAACATATCAAACCCACTTTAGTCAACATCCAAGATTTCCACTGCTATACCCAGAGGATTACCTGCAGGGCCTCCTGGTCTGGTGGGGCCTGCCCTGGCCTGCGGTACATGCTCAGCATCTCCCGCAGCACTTTCACGTGGCTTCGCACTTCCTCCACTGCACTGACTCTCCTGGACACCTTCTCTGATTTTTCCTGCTCCTTTGGGAGAAAGAGAATGGAAGTGAGGGAAAAGCAGCCTTGGATAAAGCCTGACAAGGGATGCGTAAGGGTTACTGTTGAGAGCGCAAGGAAGTCACCAGAACACTAAGTGAATCGAGTGCTCACTTGCTAAGTGAAGAAAATACTCAAAGCTCAGAATTCCTGGAAACAAAATGCAATTTGGGGCCTGGTGACCTATTCCTTTGTGCACTAGCCTCAGTCTCTCTGAAGAGCAGATTCCTATACTTGGCCTCTATATACTGCTGGAACAGAAGTTAGTGTCTAGGAAATGCCTGAGCACCGTGGATGAAAGTAGCTGGGAAATGAGGTAGAACAATCTCTGCTTTTAATCACCACTTGCTGCCCTTTGGAGAGCTTATAGCTATTCCCCAGAGTTCAGAGCTAGGAGGCCATCCCTTTTCCCAGGCAACTCTTTACCCATCCCCTCGAACACAGACACACATACACTGTCCTACAACCTTTGTCAAATGCTGGTTCCATCGAACCAACCGGAGAAAAGCCCACCTCCTTGACCAAATTCTTGATCAGCCGGTTTGCAGCCTGGAGATCCTCAGGGTGGTTGCTCTTCAAGAGCCTTGTCAGAAGCTGAAGAGTCAAAAGAAGAGTAGGGAAAGCCATGATTCCATCAGACCCAGAATGGAAGCAGTGGCAATAGAATTAACAGTAATAACAGAGCTCACATTTTACATGCATTATCTTTTTTTTTTGAGTTGGAGTCTCACTCTGTCACCCAGACTGGAGTGAAGTGGCCGCTCCCGGCCACTGCAGCCTCGACCTACTGGGCTCTGGTGATCCTTCCACCTCAGCCTTCCAAGTAGCTGGAACTACAGGCGCGCGCTACCATGCCTGTCTAATTTTTTATTTATCGTAGAGATGAGGTCTTGCGCCAAGTTGCCCAGGCGGGTCTTGAACCTGCGGGCTCAGGCAATCCATTCACCTCAGCCTCCCAAAGGCGTGGGATTACAGGCTGAGCCACCGAGCCCAGCTTACATGCATTATCTTATCAAATGGTCACTGAATAACACTATGATGTGGCTACTAACTATGACTATCCCAACAGACCACTGGTTTTCAACAGAGCTGGAGGATGGGAGGATTATATCTCCCAGAGGATATTTGGCAAAATCTGGAGATATTTGGTTGTCACAACTAGAGATGGGGTGCTACTGGCATCTTCTGGGTAGAGGCCAGGGATGCTGTAAACATCCTACAGTGCACAGAACAGCCCCCAACAAAGAATTATTTGACCCAAAAGGTCAATGGTTCTGAAGTTGCTCTAGACCTAGACCTGTGTCCTCTATGATGGGACAGACCTTGGTGACCTTGTTTGTCACTTTATTCCCAACACCTAGCAGAATGTCTGGTACACAAGCGTCACTCAGTTTTGTTGGCTAGATGGCAGGGAAGATGGGGATAGTGACAACAGTGACACAGAGTCTTTCTCAGCAGTCACATCACACCTTCACCCTATCTCCTCCCATCCTCTGCAAACCTAAGGCACCAAGTAGGGGAGGAGACAGGGAGGAAGGTTATCTAGAACCTAGACTAGGCTTGCTGGTTCTAACAATGACATGATGGCTAATGAGCATCTAGGTCCAAAGACAGTGAGAAAGTACAGTTGAAAGGCAGAGTACAGGCTGGGCTCGGTGGCTCAGCCTGTAATCCCAGCACTTTGGGAGGCCGAGGTGAGTGGATTGCTTGAGCCCGCGAGTTCGAGACCTGCCTGGGCACCTTGGCGAGACCTCATCTCTACAACAAATCAAAAATTAGCCGGGCGTGGTAGCACGCACCTGTAGTTCCAGCTACTCGGAAGGCTGAGGTGGAAGAATCGCCAGAGCCCAGCAGGTCGAGGCTGCAGTGGCCAGGAGCAGCCATTGCACTCTAGTCTGAGTGACAGAGTGAGACTCCACCTCAAAAAAAAAAACAAAAAAACAAGAAAGGCAGAGTACACCAATCAGAAACGCATGGGTGGCATGAAGCTTTCCTGATACTGCATTCATTAGACCTTGTGACTGACCAAAAAGAGTAATGACCAAAAGCACTGCTACCACTAGGCCAAAAGCTATCTCCCTATTCACAGGCACTAGAGTTATCCCTGGATCTTGGTCCAGGTTTTGGCCACCTTCTTTTTGTCTTCCCTCTCTTACTGATGTCCAAGGACTATAACAATTCTGGGAGATCAGAGTGGAAGGAAAATAGGTGGGGTCAGGCCTACTGGCACTGAAAAAGATTGAGCCAACATACAACAAATTCTTTCCTCGCCACCATTCCTACCCCAATGCCACACCGTTCATCCACAGGCCCAACACTCCCTTTGGGTTATCCTTTTGCACCTTCTTTTCCCAGGACCATGTGTACAGATAATGGGGAGGGTACAGAGAACAGTGCAATTATCTGGCCCATCCATGAAGAACACATCCAGACCTTCTGTTACCTCACTCCTAAGAGCATCTCTGGAGAGGAGAGCTCACTAATTCACCTCCTCACCCTCTCCCATACTTACTCCTACACTTTGGTTCAGGGATCAGATGACATTTCAGGATAGTCCCAAGGAGAAAGGGTCTGATCAGACCCCATGTAAGCCACCGTGGTCAGGGAGAAGTTCCTTACCTTTGACTTTTCTTCATCAGCATCAAAGATGGAGCTCTTGGGCCATGGAGAAGGTGGGGGTAAGATTTTATCCACTGGCAGTTTAGGGTCTTGTTTTATGATTCCTAAAACATGCAATTCACAAGGTTAAGACATTGATAGAGGTACCCAGTAGCTTCAGTGGAACTCAATATAAAATCCAGCACCCTTAGCAAGTCATGGTGGTTCAATCCTGTAACCCTAGCACTTTGGGAGGTGGAGGCAAGAGGATTGCCTGAGCTCAAGGGTTCGAGACCAGCATGAGCAACATTGCAAGACCACATCTCTATAATAAATCAAAAAATTAGCCAGGTGTGGTGGCACACACCTGTGGTTCCAGCTACTTAGAAGGCTGAAGCGAAAGGATCGCCTGAGCCCAGCAGGTCAAGGCTGCGGTAGCTGTGAGCGTGCCACTGCACTCTAGCCTGGGCAACAGAGTAAGACTCTGACTCAAAAATAAATAAATAAATAAATAAATAAATAAATAAAAATCCAGAACCCCTAGTTTCTGATACTCCAACTAGAAAAATACTGTCAATGGCCTTCAAAAGATAAACCAGGGTATGGACGAAGCTCTGCATCATCTCTCAGGAGAATCTGAAGAACCACCACAAAGTCAGAAGCATCAGAGCCAACTAAGTCAGAGCAGAACCAGTACCCAAGGGCCTTATGCTATAAAAATACCGATCACTTTAAGCAGTAACTGCCCAAGGCCCAGAAATTACTGTAGGATGAAGCTTCTAAAAATGCTAAGTGAAGCCGGACTTGGTGGCTCACGTCTGTAATTCCAGCACTTTGGGAGACAGGTGAGAAGATTGCTTGAGCTCAGGAGTTAAAGACCAGCCTGGGTAACATAGCAAAACCTCATCTCTACACATTTTTTTTTTTAATTAGCCAGGCACAGTGGCACATGCCTGTAGTCCCAGCTACCAGAGGCTGAGGCAGAAAGATCTCCTGAGCTTAAAGGGTCAAGTCTGCGGTGAACCGTAATCATGCCCCTGCCCTCTAGCCTGGGTGACAGAGACCCTGACTCAAAAAAAAGAAAAAAAGTACACGTGACAGGGAAAAACAGTCCATCCTGAACCCAGGTTCCTCCTTCCAGAGAGCCCAATATAAAAGGAATTCAGCCTCCTATCTTCCAGACAGAACACACAAAGATGGGAACATTGCCCCCACCATGACGGCGTCAAAACACTGGAAAACATGTAAATTCAAAGCTTTCCTGAATCCATCAGAGAGCTGAGATCACATGGAAACAACCTATTAACCTGAAACCTAGGAAAAAACAGTGCCTAAACAATGCCTATGAGGAGAGACAGGCAATACCAGTAAGAATAACTCCACTAAAATTGTTTAAAAATTGTGTTCAGGTCACTGTGAGCTATCGAATTTCTGGAGGCCACAACACAAAGAAAGTAAGATCTTCTCCAGGGTCCTCGCTGGGGGCTTGAAAAAAAGAGAATGGGAAGGCCTGAAGCCCCATCTAAATCCTTCTCTGTCTCTCTACAGAACAAGTCTTAAACTTCCCAGGAAAGGACAATAAACCCTGTGGTCCTTAGAGCACTGCAGCTGGAGAAAGAACAGAAGGAGAACAAAACAAACTTGTGAACTTGGGGGAGGGGTAGGAATTATGTCCTGGGGCCAGGCCTACCTTGGGGTGGGTCAGAATCAAAGGATCCAGGACCCAGGGATGCAGCCTGCCTAAGATAAGGCTTAATCAGAACAGAGACGGAACCTGCCCCTGAGTAACAAACAACAGCTGTCCACTGTTAGGGGCAGCAAGACCAAGGGGAAAGACCCTCTCTGAAGTGCCGAGCAAAGGGAAGCCAACAGCTGAGAGCACAGCAGACATTGAGGAAAATTAGTAAATGACCCGCCTCCAACCTAAACAGGAACAAAGGAATCTGAAGTCTGGTATAATAGTGAAGCGACAACAAAGTTCAAACCCTGCTTAAATCTTGCCTGTCAAAAGGAAAGGTCCACCTACTTCCAGGAATAAATACTTACTTCACCGATGGCTATACTAATTACCCTGATTTGATCAATATACACAGTATCCACATATTGAAATATTATACTGGGTCAGGCGTCGTGGCTCAAGTCTGTAATCCCAGCACTTTGGGAGGCCGAGGTGAAAGGATTGCCTGAGCCCAGGAGTTCGAGACCAGCCTGGGCAACTTGGTGAGACCTCGTCTCTATAATAAATAAAAAAAATTAGCTGAGCATGGTAGCACACACCAGTAGCTCCAGCTACTTGCAAGGTTGAGGTAGAAGGATCACCTGAGTCCAACAGGTTGGGGCTGTGGTGGCCATGAGCAGGTCACAGCACTCCAGCCTGATCGACAGAGTGAGATTCCAACTAAAAAAAAATAATAATAATAATAACAACAACAACAATAATAAATCCGGGTTGGGTGTAGTGGCTCACGCCTACTACTACTTCCCAGCACTTTGGGAAGCCAAGGCGAGAGGATTGCCTGAGGCCGTGGGTTCGAGAAGAGCCTGGGTAACTTGGTGAGACCTCATCTCTATAATAAATCAAAATGAAAAATTAGCCAGGTATGGTGGTGCATGCCTGTAGTTCCAGCTACTTCCAGCTACTTCTAATTCTCTACTTCCAGCTACTTGGAAGGCTGAGGCAAAAGGGTTGCCTGAGTCCAGCAGGTCGTATCTGCAGTGGCTGTGAGCATATCACTGCACTCCAGCCTGGGTGACAGAGTGAGACTCTGACTCAAAAAAAAAAATAGTAATAATAATAATAAATTCAGCCAGATATGCTGGCTCACGCCTGTAATCCCAGCACTTTGGGAGGCCAAGGAGGGAGACTTGCTAGAGGCCAGGAGCTTGAGACAAGTCTGGGTAGCACAGTGAGATCTCATCTCTATAAAATTTTTTTAAAAGTTAGCTGGCAGCCGGGCTCGGTGGCTCAGCCTGTAATCCCGCGCCTTTGGGAGGCTGAGGTGAGTGGATTGCCTAAGCCCGCGGGTTCAAGACCCGCCTGGGCAACGAGACCTCATCTCTACAATAAATCAAAAAATCAGCCAGGCGTGGTAGCGCATGCCTGTAATTCCAGCTACT
>NW_007248545.1:11860-25806 GCF_000164805.1 Carlito syrichta | reverse complement strand
TTTTTTTGAGTTGGAGTCTTACTCGGTCTTCCAGACTGGAGTGCAGTGGCCGCTCCCGGCCACCGCAGCCTCGACCTGCTGGGCTATGGCAATCCTTCCGCCTCAGCCTTCTGAGTAGCCAGAATTATAGGCATGCGCTACCACACCCGGCTGATTTTTTTTATTTATTGTAGAGATGAGGTCTCGCTGCCCAGGTGGGTCTCGAACTCGCGGACTCAGGCAATCCACTCACCTCAGTCTCCCAAAGGCGCGGGATTACAGGCTGAGCCACCAAGCCCAGCTAAATTATTACTTTTATCGGAGTAGTATTTTTCAAACTTTGGCTCATAGGTAATATTTATCTGTACTTCCTAGTCAGACTCCATTATTTCTTTTTTTTGCTTTTTGAGTTGGAGTCTCACTCTTGTCACCCAGGTTGGAGTGTGGTGGCACTCACGGTCACCATAGCCTTGACCTGCTGGACCTAGGCGACCCTTCCACCTCAGCCTTCCAAGTAGCTGGAACTACAGGCGCAAATCACCATGCCCAGCTAGTTTTTGTGATTTATTGTAGAGACGAGGTCTCATCAAGTTGCCGAGGCTGGTCTCGAACCCCCGGGCTCAGGCAATCCTCTTGCCTCGGCCTCCCAAAGTGCTAGGATTACAGGCTGAGCCATTGCACCTGGCCTGACTCTATTATATCAAGAAAAGAGGTGAATTTTTAAGCAACCAAGAATTAAAAAAATAAAATAAATGCTGTAGTGACACAGTCTGTATTTTGACCTTAGTTGCCCTGGTAGTTTCCTGTGGTTTCCAGGGAACAAGGAAACACAAACCCATAGATCTTCTTTCTAGAAGATCATCAGCATTGTGACTTTTAACAATAAGCAGATAAAAATACACCATGTAAAAAAGAACAAAAAAACTACCTCAGTCTCTACTGTCCTACACATGAAGTCCAGCTTTCAACAAAAAAACTATAAAGCACACAAAAAGCAAAAAGAAACGAAATACTGTCAAAAGGGAATACAACATAAGGAATGAAGTCAGACCTTGTTTCTTCAGCATTTGATAAGCATCACGGATCTTGATGTCTTCTGGAAACCAGACTGTCCAACTAAAGAGGATTTCGATGACTCTTCCTTTAACTTTTTCTGTGGCCCAGGACCCCAAGTACTGAAAGGAAAAAGGAAAAAAATTCTAGAGCTGGGACTTGGGAGACCATCCAGCAAACACTTCTACTAAAAAGAAGGCCATTGAGACCCAGAAAAATGAGCTGCGTGAGGCACAACTAGAGAGAGGGCAAACTATCTGGCACCCAACCCAAAGCCCTTCCTGGGATTTTGAGGAATCTCTAAAACTACTAAAATCAAAGCCCACCATATATGGGTCTAGGTCAGAGCCTTGTCTACATCACTGGGGACATTCATTTTTTGACTAGGGAAGTATGGAATAATTTTTAAAAAACATGGACCAAGTGCGGCAGCTCATACCTGTAATCCCAGC
Source organism: Carlito syrichta (assembly GCF_000164805.1). NCBI lineage: Eukaryota > Metazoa > Chordata > Mammalia > Primates > Tarsiidae > Carlito > Carlito syrichta. The sequence continues at coordinate 24,322 of NW_007248545.1, read as the reverse complement.
ACTCTGGGAGGTGGAGGCAAGAGGATTGCCTGAGTTCAGGAGTTTGGAACCAGCCTGGGCAACTTGGCAAGACCTCATCTCCAAAATAAAAAAACTTAAAAAAAAATCCTGGCATTGGCCGGGCTCGGTAGCTCAGCCTGTAATCCCAGCGCTTTGGGAGGCCGAGGTGAGTGGATTGCCTGAGCCCGCGGGTTCGAGACCCGCCTGGGCAACTTGGCAAGACCTCATCTCCAAAATAAAAAAACTTAAAAAAAAATCCTGGCATTGGCCGGGCTCGGTAGCTCAGCCTGTAATCCCAGCGCTTTGGGAGGCCGAGGTGAGTGGATTGCCTGAGCCCGCGGGTTCGAGACCCGCCTGGGCAACTTGGCAAGACCTCATCTCCAAAATAAAAAAACTTAAAAAAAAATCCTGGCATTGGCCGGGCTCGGTAGCTCAGCCTGTAATCCCAGCGCTTTGGGAGGCCGAGGTGAGTGGATTGCCTGAGCCCGCGGGTTCGAGACCCGCCTGGGCAACTTGGCAAGACCTCATCTCCAAAATAAAAAAACTTAAAAAAAAATCCTGGCATTGGCCGGGCTCGGTAGCTCAGCCTGTAATCCCAGCGCTTTGGGAGGCCGAGGTGAGTGGATTGCCTGAGCCCGCGGGTTCGAGACCCGCCTGGGCAACTTGGCAAGACCTCATCTCCAAAATAAAAAAACTTAAAAAAAAATCCTGGCATTGGCCGGGCTCGGTAGCTCAGCCTGTAATCCCAGCGCTTTGGGAGGCCGAGGTGAGTGGATTGCCTGAGCCCGCGGGTTCGAGACCCGCCTGGGCAACTTGGCAAGACCTCATCTCCAAAATAAAAAAACTTAAAAAAAAATCCTGGCATTGGCCGGGCTCGGTAGCTCAGCCTGTAATCCCAGCGCTTTGGGAGGCCGAGGTGAGTGGATTGCCTGAGCCCGCGGGTTCGAGACCCGCCTGGGCAACTTGGCAAGACCTCATCTCCAAAATAAAAAAACTTAAAAAAAAATCCTGGCATTGGCCGGGCTCGGTAGCTCAGCCTGTAATCCCAGCGCTTTGGGAGGCCGAGGTGAGTGGATTGCCTGAGCCCGCGGGTTCGAGACCCGCCTGGGCAACTTGGCAAGACCTCATCTCCAAAATAAAAAAACTTAAAAAAAAATCCTGGCATTGGCCGGGCTCGGTAGCTCAGCCTGTAATCCCAGCGCTTTGGGAGGCCGAGGTGAGTGGATTGCCTGAGCCCGCGGGTTCGAGACCCGCCTGGGCAACTTGGCAAGACCTCATCTCCAAAATAAAAAAACTTAAAAAAAAATCCTGGCATTGGCCGGGCTCGGTAGCTCAGCCTGTAATCCCAGCGCTTTGGGAGGCCGAGGTGAGTGGATTGCCTGAGCCCGCGGGTTCGAGACCCGCCTGGGCAACTTGGCAAGACCTCATCTCCAAAATAAAAAAACTTAAAAAAAAATCCTGGCATTGGCCGGGCTCGGTAGCTCAGCCTGTAATCCCAGCGCTTTGGGAGGCCGAGGTGAGTGGATTGCCTGAGCCCGCGGGTTTGAGACCCGCCTGGGCAACTTGGCAAGACCTCATCTCTACAATAAATCAAAAATTAGCAGGGCGTGGTAGCACGCACCTGTAATTCCGGCTACTTGTAAGGCTGAGGCGGAAGGACCACCAGAGCCCAGCAAACCGAGACTGCGGTAGCTGGGAGCGTGCCACTGCACTCCAGTCTGGGCGACAGAGTGAGACTCCAACTCAAAAAAAAAAAATTTTAAAATCTTGGCATTCTTGAGGAAAAAAAAAAAAATCCTGGCATGGTGGCGCTAGCCTGTAGTTCCAGCTACTTGGAAGGCTGAGGCAGAAGGACCACCTGGGCCCAACAGGTTGAGGCTGCACTGGTCTTGAGCATGACACTGCACTCTAGCCTGGGTGACAGACTGAGACTCTGACTCAAAAAAAAGTAAAAATTTATAAATAAATAAATAATGTGGTCTTTGATTCAGTTCCTAGCACAGAGCTTCAAAAACTCCTGAAAATTCCTAAATCACAGGAGTGTCTTTTTATTCATTAGATGCCCCCTAGGACCACACCTGAGTTTCTACTGACTTATGGTGGGTGTTTAGATAGTTTCAAGGTCACTCTAGGGAGATGGACCATGTAACTAGAGGGCTGGAACTTTCAACCCTATCCTCTGACTCCAGGAGGTGGGGAAGGAGAGGTGTGAACCAGAGATTTTCAATCTTGTGGCCAATGATTTGATCAATCATGCCTAGTTAATAAAACCCCAGATAAAAACTCTGAAACAAGAAGGTTCAGAGAACTCCCTGGTTGAATACCTGGATGTGTTGGGAGGGCAGCAAGTTCAGAGTTCATTCAGATTCCATGAGTGGGCACAGACTTTTTCTTCCCCACCACCAAGTCCTAGCCTTATGTCACTTCTAGTTGTATCCTTTAGAATAAAATAATAGTAAAGTGCTGTTCTGTGTTCTGAGACATTCTAGTGAATTATGGGACCTGGGGAGAAGGGATTATAGGAACCCCAGAATCTGTAGCTGGCAGTGCAGTAGCTTGAGGACACACAAAGACTCACGGCTGGTATCAGAAATAGTGGTAACCTAAATAGGACTCAACATGGCGGTCTGGGTAACATATAACTCTGAGTAGCTACTCTCAGAATTGAATTCAATTGTAGAATCCACAGTGGGTGTGAGAGAAGTATTGCTGGAACGTAGCAAGGCAGGGCTCAGTCAGTGCTGGGTACTTGAGAGTGGTGTAGCTATAACAGGTGCCAGGAAGAGAGGCACAGAGGACAAGGTAAGCAGTCACATGAAACTTTAAGTCACCCCCACATCTCTTACCATCTCTACCAGGAAGCCTGTGCCTCCAAGCTCAAGTTCTTCACCCCCTCCAGGTCACACATCCCCCAACTCACTTTCTTTCTTTCTTTTTTTTTTGAGTTGGAGTCTCACTCTGTCACCCAGGCTGGAGGGCAGTGGCACGCTCCCAGCCACCACAGCCTCGACCTGCTGGGCTCAGGCAATCCTTCCGCCTCAGCCTTCCAAGTAGCTGGAACTATAGGCATGCGCCACCATGCCCAGCTAATTTTTTTATTTACTGTAGAGATGAGGTCTCACCAAGTTGCCCAGGCTGGTCTCGAACCATGGGCTCAGGCAATCCTCTCACCTCGGCCTCCCAAAGTGGTGGGATTAGAGGCATGAGCCACCATGCCTGGCCTCCAACCCACTTTAAAGGGGATATCTGCAAATGCCAACATTGGAGGGGCAGGTGTTAACTGATGAGCATAACCTCTTCCTAGAGCTTGGAGAAGAAAGCGGAATCCTCTCTCACAAGCAGGACCCTGTCCACTCAGGGCCTGCCTCTGGCCTTAGGAGGGCAGCAGGACTCTAAAGAGTGGGCACAGGAGCCAAGCAGTAGGCAGGACAAGCCCTGGCATTCACCTTTGGGGACAATACTTTGATCAGCTCGTTCAGGAAGCGGAACTTGGCCACCTCGCTGTGGAACTTCTCTCCACAGTGGTTCATACACGTCTCCAGCACCTGTACAGACACAGGACCCTGTGAGAAGGTGGGAAGCCAGTGGTTCCAGGGCTCACCTCGAAGCTGGTAACTCCCCACTGGAACCATGGCTAACCCTTCCTCAAGCTTGTGAGGATCCTGAAGCTTTGATAAAAGAAGACATTTTCAGATTAAGAAAAAAATTTGACCTTGATATAAGTGCCAGGTTTATGCACAGGAAATAGCTCAGTAGCATATACTGCACCCCGAGGTTGCCCCAACTTTTAAGGAGACCCTGTGGAAGGTGAAATTAGTCCAAGAATCACTCTCTCCCCAGAGGCAGAAATCTGGTATCCCGTGTCCAAGACCCATTCAACTGGAGGTTACCCACTAGCACTCAAGAGGAAAGCTAGGCCTGCTCAGACTTCCTCTGGCCCACACTGTGGTTTTCAACTTTTCAAATTAGCCACCAACATTGAAACATTCAGAGAACACATACAAAAGTCTGGACTTCCAGTTTCTCCTGAAAAAAAAAAAAAACGGAAGTTCTCCAAACCCTGGGCCCAAACTCACGCCTGGCAACAGTTGGCTAGCCCTGTGTTGCAGCAGGCCTCTTTAGACAGGGCATATGCGCTCCAGTTCTTTGGTCCTCATCTAGCAGCCTCACTCATTTCTATCACCCATCTAGCTCTGTGGGCACTTGCCAGCACTGGTCTAAGAAGGGCAAATGGAAGTGAAACCTTCCTTTCCTTCACCCACAGTGGGCTCAATGCTCCTCTCTAGAAATAGATCTCAGGTGGGGATTCTGGCCCAGAACTCCTTCCTCCAGCCTGCTGTCCAAGGCCTGTGAAGGGGAACCTCTCAGGTGCCCTCCCCACCCCAATGACAAGGACTGGAATGAAGGCAAAGTCCCTCTCAGCTCTCTCTCTAGTGTCACAACAGGAAAGCTTCAGCCAAGGGGCAAACCAAACTCACCATTAAGGCATAAAGAGCTTCTTTCTCTTGTGGAGACTGGATCTTGTGGGCCAGCAGCCAGGGCGCATGTGTGGGGCTAGGGGAAACAAAAAGACCTGGACTCTGGGGGGACAGGAAGAAGCAGCCAACCTATGTATTGTCCTTCCTCCAGGAGGTGGTGTCCAAAAGCAGAGGTGGAGTGGGACTGACACACAGCCCACACAGGCCCTGACAGACGCCAACTCCCACCTGCCCTTGTTGCACCTGCAGCACCCAAGATCCTCCTCCTACCCAAGTCTCATCACCCTCCTCTCAGCCAACTTCCAACCCCTGAACCTCAAGCCAGAGAGTCTAGGCCCAGACCCACATGTAGCCAAGTCCTGAACAACACAGGCCCTTGTGTATGTGTAGTAAATGCTCACTAAACACTACAGAAGAAAGTACAATCAAACTTTGGGCTCAATTAAAACTAGCCAAATACCTAGGCACCATAGGTTAAAATCTGGATAACTGAGGTGACTCTTCAGTTCCTACCCAAATTTACTTTTTTCCTCTTTCTTAAAAAAGATTATATTTAAATGATGGCAAATACATGGATCTCTTTCAATTATGTAACCTGGCTACATTCTATCAGTAGCAGAGTTCTCCTCAGCATTAGTGTTTCACTAACATTACTTAAAATTTTAACAATTTGCCGGGCTTGGTGGCTCAGCCTATAATCCCGCACCTTGGGAGGCTGAGGTGAGTGGATTGCCTGAGCCCATGGGTTCGAGACCCACCTGGGCAACTTGGCGAGACCTCATCTCTACAATAAATCAAAAAGTTAGCCAGATGTGGTAGCACGCGCCTGTAGTTCCAGCTACTGGAAGGCTGAGCCCAGCAGGTCGAGGCTGCGGTGGCCAGGAGCGGCCACTGAACTCCAGTCTGGGCAACAGAGTGAGACTCCAACTCACACACACACAAATAAAATAAAATAAAATAAAATAAAATAAATAAATTTTAACAATTGCCAGTTGCAAATAGACTACTCTGTGTGTTTTTTAAAAACCACATGAACTTGCTAACTTTAGAAAAGTAATGCCCTCAGTAGATTGTGGGGGAAAAAGAAGAGAATGAAAGAGAGCCTGACTGTGAAACAGACCCAAGAGACTAAAGCCTGCACTTAGCCTGGGGCCCCAGAGTCAACTGTGTGTGAGAAATCACCTTACCCATTGGGGTCAGTGTTCACCTGCTCACAGAAATTCTGGATAGCTGACCAATCCTGTTCTGACAAGCTTGGGTCTGTGGCTTTGTCTGTCAAGGAAACAAATGAGAAAGTTAAAGAAAGCACAGTAAAAATAAACGTACACTGCTCCCCACATATACGGCAGCCAACAGTCTCATCACACCTCTGCAGGATCAGACTAGTAGTGGACAGACAGGCAAAGGGAGAGGAACCGTGTTTGCGTTGCTTACCACTGTCAAGCAGGGTCTGCCACACAGGATGGCCTTGCTAAATATTTGCTAACTGAATAAACAAGCAAAGTAACGAGCTACTGCTCTGAAAGTGGCTGGACATCCAGTACAGAGGTTGGCCTATGTGTCTCCTTCATGCCTCATGTTCGAACCCCCTCCCTCTCCCTGATCCAGCAATGAGGATGGGCCTGGGCCTGCATGTGAGAGACCACCTGTGAGCCACTGACAGGAAGACTTCCCTTGTCCCGCCCTTTCATAAAACTTCCACCTCCCCACTCTCCAGCCTGTCCTGGCCTGCCCAGCCTTTCCAATGAAATAGCTACTGTTCCTTTCAGGCTCTGGAAGCAAGAGGCTAATCCTCAGGGTTGTATTTCTGATGTTACAATTCCTCTTGCCTGGACGTCCACTCCATGCCTCTCAAAAGCCTCTCCATTCAAGGCCCACCTAAATCCCCGTCTCCTCCAGAACATCTCCGCCTACGGCAGTGCCAGCCCAACTACTTCTCTCTGATTACTCAACACTCCACAGTCAAAGTGGAGTTGAACTGTTCCTGACTCAGTCACATTTATGTCAGGTGGAAGTCAAGTGTCTCAGTAGGGAGACTCAGAGGACAGGTAACCATTCATCTTCACACCCATTTTAAGTGACGAGATTATGACCAAAGTGAGGAAAGGAATCAACTCCTGTATTCTGCCAACTCTCCCCCTATGTTCCATATCTCAAAATCCTATCTGCCCTTCAGTTCCTATACAGATGATATCCTCTCATAAAGATTTATTTGATCTTTTTTTTTTTTGAGTTGAAATCTCCAGTCTGTCACCCAGACTGGAGTGCAGTGGCACGCTCCCGGCCACCGCAGCCTCACCCTGCTGGGCTCTGGCGATCCTTCCGCCTCAGCCATCCAAGTAGCTGGAACTACAAGTGTACGCTTCCACGCCCAGCTATTTTTGATTTATTGTAGAGATGAGGTCTCACCAAGCTGCCCGGGTGGGTCTCGGACCCGCAGGCTCAGGCAATTCACTCACCTCAGCCTCCCAAAGCGCAGGTTACAGGCTGAGCCACCGAGCCAGGCTCTTATTTGATCTTTTTATCTCCCAACTGGATGTGGTGGCTCATGCCTGTAATCCCAGCACTTTGGGAGGCAGAGACAAGAGGACTGTCTGAGCCACGGGGTTTGATACCAGCCTGGGCAATATGACGAGACCTCACTTCTACAATACATCAAAAAATTAACCAGGCATGGTGGCTCATGCCAGTATTTCCAGCTACTTAGAAGGCTGAGGCAGAAGGATCGCCGGAGCCCAGCAGGTCGCAGTTGCGGTGGCCGTGAGCGTGCCACTGCCCTCCAACCTAGGCAATATACTGAGACCCCAACTTAAAAAAAAAAAAAATTAGCCAGGTTCAGTGGCTCAGCCTGTAATCCCGCGCCTTTGAGAGGCTGAGGTGAGTGGATTGCCTGAGCCCACGGGCTCAAGACCCTCTTGGGCAGCGAGACCTCATCTCTACAATAAATCAAAAAATCAGCCAGGTGTGGCAGCACATGCCTGTAATTCCGGCTACTTGGAAGGATCGCCGGAGCCCAGCAGGTCGAGGGTGCGGTGGCTGGGAGTGGCCACTGCACTCCAGTCTGGGCGACAGAGTAAGACTCCAACTCAAAAAAAAAAAAAAAATTAGCTGGGGGTAGTGGCACATGCCTGTAGTTCCAGCTACTTGGACGGCTAAAGAGGAAAGATTCCCTGAGCCCGGCAGGTGTAGGCTGTGGTGGCCAGTCACTCCAGCTACTCCCATTCCCAAAACAGAAGCTCTCTCTTCCTCCTCAGAACTGGTATTTTATCTGCCTATTTCTGATAGGATCTCTAGCTCCACCCCCTGTTAGTCACATGCCCTCAAACTCTCTAAACCTCAGTTTCTTCAATTCTAAAATAAGGCAAATAGTACCTTCCTCATGGGACTGTCACATGACTGAGGAGGTGTTGTCTACAATGCTTGGTACAGTAACACACAGTAGGTAGACAATAAAGGATAGCTAATGTTCTTGTTCTCGTAGTTTATAGTCTCTGCCTTTTACTGTAAAAATATGTATACATGCCTTATCATACCTAAAGGGAATGAAATCCTTGAAAGCAGAAGCCATATATTCCCAAAAGTGCTTTCCTTACCCATAGACACAAACAGAACACGTTATTTAAAGCAGTGATTCTCAGAGACTCTGCATCTGAATCATCTAAAGTAATTTTATACCATTTAAAATGTTTCAGTTCACTACAAGACCAAAGTTGACACCTTAAAGGAATTCTGACCTCAACACATGATTGGACCCGGAGGTAGAGAAGGGCAGGCATGGCCCAAGCTCCCCATACAGAATCCAGCCTTCTCCCTCCTCCCTGGTGGCCAAATGAAAAAGACACAGCACTGCCAGGCACCAGCTTTTTTAAAGAAATAAAAAAGCCTCCATAAGGCTAAATCATGTCCCAAACCCTTAACCAAAGCAAAGCACCAAAAAGACCTATAACATTTAAAACAGTTTTTTTTTTAATTTTCTAGATCTTGCAGCATGAGGATTCACTCATGGGTTATTTATCATGACTTTAAAGAAACAATAATAGCTACCATTTAAAAAAATTACTTACTGTGGGCCATGCCAAGAGTCCTCAGAACAACCGAGGTTGGTAACGCACCATTTTACAGACAAAAAACCTGCCCAGCCACAAAGCAAGAAAACAGCAGAAACCAAAAACCAGTCGCAGGTCAGCCTGGCTCCACAGCCCAGGTGTTTCTAACTGCTCTCAGGGTAAGGTCTTCAGTTCTTTGACAAAGGCTGGGACTCTCTTGGGAACTAGTTTGACTTTCCTACCATTTAGTTATAAAGTCTCTAAAGGCAGAAAGGTCTTTCTCATTCACCCTCCCATGCCCCAGCACCTAGAATGGCTGCTGGCAGTTATCTACTGAATGAATGAATGATGTCTCTTTTGCTATGTACTGTTTGGTCAGCTGGTTAGACATACTGCCGACATGGGGAAATGGCTATTGCAGTTCTGAAATAACTGGGTCTCTGAGCACATAATCCCAGCCACAATAACTATTTCAGAAGCCTTGAGCAATTCTAGAGAAAATGACCACCCAAAGGACCAGCAGCTGGGTCTGAACAGGTCAGAGCAACAGACCAGGTCTGTTTGAAACCAGTATGCTCCAAGGAGAAGCTAGGGACCACAGAGGGCATGGTCAGGGAGACATCTGAAGGATTCCTTCCCTGTTTTGGAACAGCCCAGCCTGGCCAGCACACCAAGAATGGCTATCCCAGACTCCAAGGTGGTTTATTTAGCTGGCATTTGAGCAGGACAAAGAGGTGTAAAGAAATAACACTACTGCTGTATATTTGCTTAATAAAAGGTAGTGTCTATGATTCATTTCAAGTCTGACACAGGGTCAGAGGTATTAAGAAAACAGTTGAGGCCAGGTGTGGTGGCTCACACCTATAATCCCAGCACTTTAGGAGGCTGAGGTGAGAGGATTGCCTGAGTCCATGGGTTGGCGACCAGCCTAGGCAACTTGGCAAGACCTCATCTCTACAATAAACCAACAATTAGCCAGGCATGGTGGCGCATGCCCAGCTACTTGGAAGGCTGAGGAGGAAGGATAGCCTAAGCCCAGCAGGTCGAGACTACGGTGACAGGGAGTGTGCCACTGCCCTCCAGCCTGGGTGACAGAGTAGACGCCAACTCAAAAAAGAAAACAGTTGAGACCTCTGGATGTGAGTGAAATGGCTCATCCAAAAGTGATTAATTCCGAAGTCAAATCAACTTACACTAGCTGCCAACCAACCACCAGGGTTATGACTCTGGCACTAGCAGAAGCTGTGCTGGCAGGGGCGCCCTAAAGCTGCAGGAAGAGAATCCAGTTCTGCAGCAGTATGCACCACAGGGGGAATCCTTCAGGTCAGCAGTCACTCAGTTTAGCATATGTGAAACCTAGAGACCCACCATGGGAATGTTCTATGCTGGGCTCTGAGACAGACCGAGCTCAGCCCTCAGAAGCCCAGAATATAAATAGACTGCTTGCCAGACTCCTCCAGAGCCCACAGAGAGGCATAAAAGTGGGGTTGGAAGAAAGAAAGAATATATCACCTGGGAGTAGGTCCAGATGGAAGGAAGACAGGGATTTGCTGAGTGCCCAACTATCACTAAGCTGCTGCCTACCTGGCAGTACTATCAGAGCTAGGATTCCAGAGGCCAAGAGAACTCAGAGCTGCTTTTAACAGCACAAGACTGGAAATGCCAACAGGGAACTAGTTAAGTGAATTCTAGTACACCCACACAATGGGGTGACATTGCAGGCTCTTCTTCATTTACAAGAACCAGGCAGCTATATTTGCAGTCATGTAGAACAGTGACCAAAATACACTAAGGGGGAGGGGTAAAAAGTTGCAGAACCAAATTCATAGAAGCTGTCATTTGTATTTTTAAAGCATGAGTTTCTGGTAATAACTTCCTGATATTCCTCTGGGAACTACCCCTCTCCTCAACTTCAGGTCCAACGTTCAGCTGGGTCTGGGCACCCTCCCTAACCTCAGTTCTAGGGATGGGCAATGCACCCCATCCCAGCCCACGCCAGGTTCAGTCATCTTCCTATTTCCCCCCGGTCATGCGGCCTCCAAGATGGACACAAGACCCAAGCTGGACCAACAGGCAGAAAAACTATAACCTTTGCAATTCAACAGGAAAAAGAAATTAATTCTGCTGGGATTGTAGCAGGAGGGCAGAACAAAGAAGAGAAAGGAATCTTAGTGTTATCAGGGAGCTCCTGGGTTGAGCCTACCCCTACTCTGGGACTTGGTTTCTTTTTTCTTCTTTCCTTTTTTGGGAAGCCAATGAGTTACTTTCAGTTACAACTAAAAAAGGCTAATGATAATAGTTAACGCTTCTTGGGCACTCACTATATGCCATATGAAGGCACTATTTTAAGTGTTTTAGATGTATTAAAGGCTTTAATCCTCCCAACAACCCTAAGGGGAGGTACTATTACTACTCCCACCTAAAGATATAGCTTCTTTGCTTGCTGAGGCAAGATCTGCCAGTGATCAGAGGTTGGCCAGTACTCAGACCCCACCTAGAGTGACTTCCTTTATCCAGCCTAGACTCATGTGCATTTGATTTCAACTACACCCCCATCCTGGTCAAACACCTTCAATTCTTATACCCCCTTCCATCCCCGACCCTCCTTAGCACCACTGTTGCCCCACCCCCAACAAATCTTGCTTAAACCATAGTTCATCTTCTTGGTTCCTACACTCAGAAGAAAAAAAATAAATACATGGCCACAAAGACTGCAACATACATTCCTGATATCCAGTCAACACTCCAAGTCCTAACTCAGGATCTCAGGGGGGTAAAGGGAGAAGTGATCCCATCCCACTCCCCTGGGGAAACCTGGCAATGTCCAGTGACATTTTAAGTTGTCATGACTGGGAAGAAGTTATTGGCATCTAGTGGGTCAAGGCCAGGGATGCTGCTAAACATCCTACGATGCACAAGACAGTCCATACACAGAATTATCGGGCCTAATATGTAAATAGTGAAGAGGCTGAAAAAACCCAGCTCTCAAGCATCCAGGTGGGCGTCCTTCTTTTCTATTACCAATCATTCTCAAACTTCCCCACCTTCCTCAAGTCCCCTATTTCACCCCAGTCCCTAAAAGTTGGTGGTGGTAATGGCAGCACTGACAAATTTGTTTGTGTGTGCAATCACCTTTATCTCCTTCCCCACACACTGAGGAAAAACAAAAGGCGCCCTTCTTCTCTCTGAGGGTAGGTCACCCCTCCCTGTTCCAGCTCTAACCTCTTTCAGCACCTTGAGGCCCCTCTGCAATAGATCGGACAGCGGACCTGGAACTGAGGAAGTGTAGTTCCCCAGAAAACATCAGCATAAAGAGGGGCTTACATGTCTCCCTCTTCTTTTAAAATCTCCTTTACTCCTAGATTTCCTCTAGCTACACTTTCTCCTTCCTTTCACATTCAAGCACCATAAAAAACACCATTGGATGCAACTTCCCCACAGATTTCATCTGCCTGGCCTTCCCCAGACAAATTATGTTTCCAAGCAAGTGCCAATTTTTGAAAAGATTTCACATAAAAACATAGGTTCTAGCCCTCTCTAAAAAAAACCAAGTAAACACAAACAAAAGGCATAAAAGTTGTTGTCCCAGCAACTTTGGGATACTGCCCCCCAAAAGCTGAAGCTGAAGAACCTCCCCCCCCTTAGGCAGTCACTCCCTTTATCTCCTTCACCAGGGCAGCTGCTAGCTGTCATCTTACTCCGGCTACTTTATTTTTTTTGCAACTCCAGTCTAGCCTTCTGTTCTCGATTGCCTCCTAAATCAACTATCTTCTGCCTCTACCATTTAACTCAAAGTATCTCATTAATAACCTGTTAGTTACTAAATTCAGAGTCCCCCCCTCTTCCTTATTCTACTTCATATTTAAACAGTAAGACTAAAGTCGGGCTCGGTGGTTCAGCCTGTAATCCCACGCCTTTGGGAGGCTGAGGTGAGTGGA
>NW_007248545.1:7725-11606 GCF_000164805.1 Carlito syrichta | reverse complement strand
GAGCCAGGCGAGGTAGAGCGCACCTGTAGTTCCAACTCCTTTAAGACTGAGGCTGAAGGATCGCCAGAGCCCAGCAGCTGGAGGCTGCGGTGGCCAGAAGCAGCCACTGCACTCCAATTTGGGTGACAGAGTGAGACTCCAACTCAAAAAAAAAAAAATTAAAATTAAAAAAAAAAAAATAAACAGTAAGACTACCTCCCAATCACACTCCTGTAATATCTGTGGTTCAGTTTCCTATCCTTCCCTCTCAACCCCTACCAGTCTCTGCTCAACCTTCAGTCTTCAGGCTGCTCTTCCCATCTGCCTCTTCAATGTTGGCACTCCTTGTGCTCCACCTCCAAATTCTCTGCTCCTAATAAACACAGCCTCCCTGGGCAAGCTCACTGTCAATGAACTAAAGCAGACACAGCCAGCCCGCGGCCCAGGACAGCTAGTAAAGTGACCCCACAAAATCTTTTAACATCATGTGTTTTAGCATTTATTTTCTTTGTGACCCCATGCATAGTTCCATTTTGAAGTTCACAATCACACCTTATTCAGAACATCACTTTTGGCAGCGCATACATTTGTGAGCAGCTGTTTTCAATTATGAAGCACAGGAAGAGCAAAATTCGAGCAAACATTTCTGAGGAGCACCTTGAGAACTCAGTAAGAACTGCAGGCACTTCCATCGAACCAGACATTGATAGATTAATTTTACAAAAACAAGGTCAATTTTCCCACTAGCTTTATATTGTTCTCATTTTTCTAAAACTTATATTTTAAAAATATAAAAAATAAAAGTCTTATTGTGCATATACACTAATTATATTACACAATTTATGTACAGTCCAAGACAATTCCTCTGTACTTGATGCAGCCCAGGGAACCCAAAAGGTTGGCCACCCCTGAATCAGACTCCCACACTGTACCTTCAGCACTTACCTTCTCTGAAGCCAACCAACTGCCTAGAGGGTATCTTTAGGCACCTTAAGCTCAGAAGAAGTCAGGCTTCTCTTCCGAAATCGACTCCCCACAGCAGAGGCATCTGTAACCAGCCAGCTACCCAAGCCTGAAACCTGGGATCCATCCTAGATTCCTCGTCTCTTGCCTCTGTTCCAGTGCACCAAGGCTGTTGCCTGTGCCTGCTCTTTCTTCCTCCTCTCCCTCCATACTACCAAAAAAGCTTTTCAGCCACTCTTCCTGCCTGCACCCTCACTCTCTACCCAATTTAGCACGACATGGCTGAAAGTGATGCTTTCCTTACTGGATCAAATTCTCCTGCCGAAAGCTCCCCAACACCCCCCACCCCACCACTCCCGGATGAAATATAAATTCCTTTCTGCAGCATACAAGACCGCTGAAGATCTCGCCCCTACCAGCCGTGCAGCCTTTTTCCAGATTCCTGCTCTTTAGGCTTCCCACTCCAGCAGGCTGACCTACTTGTTCCCCGAGTGCCCCACATTCTCATCCCCAGCTTTTGCACACAGTTTCCTCCTCCTGGAATGTGGAAGCCGCCATTGTCCAAACACTAACTAGTCCGCCGTGACAGCCCCCAGGTAAACAAACCAACTCGCTAAACGGACGCCCTCCCAGCCAATCCCGTTATAAGGTCGTCTTGTGCCCACTAAACCATGTTTTTGTGAGCAAGGATCCTCTGTGTTACGCACCTCAGTATCCCCAAGATCTAACAAAGCGTGGTACAAGGGGCATATTCTTCATCTTCGAGCCTCAATTTCTCTTCGGTAAAAGGGGGACAATAATAACCCCTACCCCCAGGACTACCGTGAAGCTTACGGAGACAGCATACCTAAGAAGCCTGGGCAGGTAAACACAAACAAAAGGTGGAAAACCTTGTGACATTCAAGGCGGTAGCCTGATGGAGATCTTTCTCCAAAAGAGACTGCATTATCTTGCACGACGTCCCCTTAAGCCTAAGTGTCCTCGCCTCCCAAATGGGGTTAATAATAGAAGCTACCTTGGGGTCTTAATAAAGACTAACAATGGCTGAAATGTTTTCAGCACAGTGCTTGGCACGAAAAAAAAGCTCAGTAAGCGTTAGCTACTATGGCTGTCAGTAGGGATCATGCACTGCTACTAAAGGGGGGCGTTAGTGGGGGAGGGGGCAGAGACCAAGCTCGGGTCCTCGGGCCCGATGGATCCTAGGGAACTCCTCTCGCGGAAGGCCTGGGGCGATCCTCCTCCCGCCACCAGGTCCTGCTTCCTCGGCCTCCAGCCTTCCCCGTGACCGCCCGCCCCCGGAGAAAGGCCCAGGGAGGCGGGAAGCGAGGCCTCACGTGTGGCGCTGGGCCCGCGTCCAAGGACAACTAGGCTACTCACTGAGCCACAGCTCCAGCGCCGCCGCCGGGCCTGGGGGTCCTTGGTTCGACTCGGTCCCCGACGCAGCGCCCGTCCCCGTCGCCACTGCCGTCGCCGCCATCGACCCAGCACCGGCGCTGCGGTCGCGGGGGCTCTCCTGCCCTTCAGCTACAGCTGCCGCCTCCCGGCGCGCTCCGGGGCTGCCGACGCGGCAGGCGAGGGTTGACACGTGATGGGGTAGAATCTGCATGATTTAGGACGTGGCCTTTACGGCCACGCCCGCCCACTCTCCAGGCCCCGCCTCCGTCCCGCCCCGGGCGGGGGGCGTTTGCTCATCCTAGACCCACCCCGCGCAAGTCTTCCCTTAGACCACTCACAAGGTCAGTGCTGATCAAACTAACCTCTTAAGGCCTGCTCCCTCTTCCTTCAGAAGTAGGGTTGCCAGATAAAATACAGGACGCCCAGTTAAATTTAAATTTTAGATAAACAGCTAATTCTTTCAGTGTTTTTATTCAGAAGGTCTTCCCAGAACATCTTCTGTAAAATGACCCTCATCCCTCCATGCTCTGCATTATTTTCTACATCACACAGCACACCATCGACGTATTATTTACTTGTTTATTTTTTTAAAAGAATGTCATAGCCGGGCTCGGTGGCTCAGCCTGCAGTCCCGCGCCTTTGAGAGGCTGAGGTGAGTGGATTGCCTGAGCCCGCGGTTTCGAGACCTGCCTGGGCAACTTGGCCAGACCTCATCTCTACAATAAATTAAAAAAAAAAAATTAGCCAAGTGTGGTAGCGCACGCCTATAGTTCCAGCTACTTGGAAGGCTGAGGCGGAAGGATCGCTGGAGCCCAGCAGGTCGAGGCTGCGGTGGCCTGGAGCACCCACTGCACTCCAGTCTGGGCGACAGAGGAAGACTCCAACTCAAAAAAAAAAAGAATGTCATGATTCTCACACAGTATGAAATGAACTTTTATTTAACTCTTTAATTAAATGAAGGAATCAAGCAGATGTTATCATATGCCAAAAGGAAATGTCAAAGAAGAGCAAATTTATATGAAATAAAGAAACGTTGAGACGAGTGTACAAATGGACACAAAACTGACTTTTTCACCAGAGGTGAGAGTTGTCCCTGCACTGGGCAGAACTGCATGCCAACAGTTAAGAATTATTTTGCATTGCTATCAGTTATCTATGACTTACAGTCTTAAGACTTGTAAAAGACAATGAAAGTCTAGAATCTGGAAGGGTGTGTTGTCTAAACAATGCATAATTTTCCATTGAAGCAAAAATACTTCCCTGTAGATAACTGATAGCAAGGGGGAATGATTCTTATCTATACACATGCAAATGAATACTGTCCTGAAAACACACAACCTTCTTCCAATGGAAAAACCAGTTTGGCCTCCACTTGGACATTTATTTCAATATTCCTGATCTATAAATGTTTGTTCTTTGGATTCTCCTTTGGGCTACTTTTAACATCTCAGCCAGTTTTTTCATTGATGAATTAAGGCTAACATATGTTCATCTCTTGAAAATTCTAAACATTCAATATTTCTTTCTTTTTTTTTTTTTTTTGT
>NW_007248545.1:1492-7531 GCF_000164805.1 Carlito syrichta | reverse complement strand
TCCACTCACCTCAGCCTCCCAAAGGCACAAGATTACAGGCTGAGCCACCAAGCCCGGCTACATTCAATATTTCTACATGGCTGTCCATTCTTCATTGAACCTAAGCATAAAAGTAGACAGTCTTCCCTGGGTCTTTGGGTCTTCATTTCTGAAAGCTCGCATGCCACATGAAACTTGGATTAAATAAATCTGTTTTGGTTTTCTGTTGTTAACTTGTCTTTTGTAATGGGAGTGTGTGCCATGACCCTTATGATGGGTGATGAAAGATTTCATATACCTTTCTGTCCCACAATATCTAGATCAGTAGTTTTCTTTTCTTTCTTTCTTTCTTTTTTAGTCAGTCTTACTCTGTCACAGTCTCTGCACAGTGACACACTCACAGCCATTTCAGCCTTGACTTGCTGAACTCGGGCGTCCTTCCACCTCAGCCTTCCAAGAAGCTATAACCACAGGTGAACACCACAATTCTTAACTAATTTTTTTTTTTTTTTTTGAGTTGGAGTCTCACTCGGTCGCCCAAACTGGAGTGCAGTGGCCGCTCCCGGCCACCGCAGCCTCACCTGCTGGGCTCCAGCGATCCTTCCGCCTCAGCCTTCCAAGTAGCCGGAATTACAGGCACAGACTACCACGCCCGGCTGATTTTTTGATTTATTGTAGAGATGAGGTCTCGCTGCCCAGGCGGATCTCAAACCCGCAGGCTCAGGCAATCCACTCACCTCAGCTTTCCAAAGGCGCGGAGTTACAGGCTGAGCCACCGAGCTCGGCGGCTAATTTTTTGATTTATTATATAGATGAGGTCTTGCCAAGTTGCCCAGGCTGGTCTTGAACCCCAGGGTTCAAGCAATCCTCTCACCTCCACCTCCCAAAGTGCTGGGATTACAGGCGTGAGCCACTACACCCAGCATAAACACAATATTTTTGTAGAAATTTAATTTATTTTCCACAATTAAAAAAGTCCAGGCCAGGTGTGTTGGCCCCTGCCTATAATTTTATCACTTTAGAAGGTTGAGGCAGGAGGATTGCTTGAGCCAGAAGTTTGAGACCAGTCTGGGAAACATAGTGAGGCCCTGTCTAAATAAATAAATAGTTCATACCTTAGATTCTCCTGCTGAAAGATTAGAAGCAAAGACACCCCAGTAGCAATGAGCACACTTACCACCCAGATCTTGACTTCTAATACCATTCTCCAATAGAAGGGGCCAGGGTACCTTAGATAAATGGCTGATTCTAGAACTATGGCAGGAAATATACAAGGTGAACCTTGAGCATCTTATAGTGCCAGAAAGTAGGGAAGTAGTAAACATAAGGAAAAAAATTCATGGGGGTATATCAAAGGATATGGGAGCCAAATGAAAGAGTCAAAAGAGCCAAAAAATGGTCAAAGATGGACCAGGCACAGTGGATCAGTCTGTAATTCCAGCACTTTGGGATGCTGAGGCGAAAGAATTGCCTTAGCCTGGGGGTTTGAGACCAGCCTGGGCAACTTGGTGAGACCTCGTCTCTACAATAAATCACAAAAACTAGCCAAGTATGGTGGCATATGTCTGTAGTTCCAGCTACTTGGAAGGCTGTGGTGGAAGGATTGCCTAAGCCCAGCAGGTTGAGGCTGCGGAGGCCATGAGAGTGCCATGGCACTCCAGCCTGGGCAACAGAGTGAGACTGCAACTCAAACAACAACAACAACAACAACAACAACAACAACAAAACCAGCTCATTGCTGAGGAGAGATTTAAGCAGGGCCAGACCAGAAGCAGGGGGCCCTGGTAGGAGATGATTGGAAAATGAGGCATGGAAAGAGGCTGTTGTCATGATAAAGCTTTAGAGAAACAGAATCAATTCGATATGTATCTAGGAAGAGAGACAAAATAGTGGTACATTTGATCATAGAAGCTAGAAGTCCCACCATCTGTATCTGTGGGCTGGAGACCCAAGAAAGCCAGTGGTATCGTTCAAGGGCCCAAGAGCCAGAGAGCAGATGGTGTAGATGCCAGTCTCCAGTCTGAAGGCATGAGAACCAGGAGTGCCAAGGGCAGAAGATTAATATTTCAACTGAAGTGGTCAGGCAGAGTTCATCCAACTTTCTTCTGCCTTGTTCTATTTAAGTCTTCAAGAGACTCAATGAGGCTCAGTCATGTTGGGAAGGACAATCTGCTTTACTCAGCCCACCAATTCAAATGTGAATCTCGCCGGGCTCGGTGGCTCAGCCTGTAACCCCGCGCCTTGGGAGGCTGAGGTAAGTGGATTGCCCAAGCCCGTGAGTTTGAGACCCGCCTGGGCAACTTGGCGAGACCTCATTTCTAAAATAAGTCAAAAATCAGCCGGGCGTGGTAGCACACGCCTGTAGTTCCAGCTACTTGGAAGGCTGAGGCAGAAGGATTGCCAGAGCCGAGCCGGTCGAGGCTGCGGTGGCCGGGAGCGGCCACTGCACTCCAGTCTGGGCGATGGAGTGAGACTCCAACTCAAAAAAACAAACAAAAAAAAATGAATCTCTTTTGAGACACACTCAAAGACACACCCAGATATCTGGGCATCCTGTGGCCCAGTCAAGCTGATACATAAAATTGACCATCACAGTGGTGGTGGTTGTAAGACATTATGATCGTATTTAATAAACTGAACTGTGCACTTAGAAAGAGTTAAGATGGTAAATTTTTTGTTGTTGTTTTGTTTTGTTTTGTTTTTTTGAGTTGGAGCCTCACTCTGTCACCTGCAGCCTCGACCTGCTGGGCTCTGGCAATCCTTCCACCTCAGCCTTCCAAGTAGTTGGAACTACAGGCGTGCGCTACCACGCCCAGGTAAATTTTATTGATTTACTGTAGCGATGAGGTCTTGCCAAGTTGCCCAGATGGGTCTCAAACCCTCGGGTTCAGGCAATTCACTCACCTCCGCCTCCCAAAGCACAGGATTACAGGCTGAGCCACCGAGTCCGGCCAAGATGGTAAATTTTATGTTATATATATGTTATCATAGTTTTTAAAAAAAAGGAAAGAAAACAAACATCACAGGGCCTAAGGGATCTGATATCTGTCTACTTTCTGATCTGAGTCATACTTCACTCATTCCTGCCACATCTGCCTTCCTTGAGTTCTTGGGCACCTCGTGTTTCTTCCTGTCCTCATTCATACTGCTCTCTCTTTGTTTTTGTTTTTTTTGAGTTGGAGTCTCACTCTGTCGCCCAGACTGGAGTGCAGTGGCCGCTCCCGGCCACTGTAGCCTCAACCTGCTGGGCTCCGGCGATCCTTTCGCCTCAGCTTTCCACATAGCTGGAACTACAGGCGCGCGCTACCACGTCCCGCTAATTTTTTGATATATTGTAGAGATGAGGTCTTGCCTGCCAGGCGGGTCTCGAACCCGCGGGCTCAGGCAATCCACTCACCTCAGCCTCCCAAAGGCACGGGATTACAGGCTGTGCCACCGAGCCTGGCTCATACTGCTCCTTTGTCTAGAACACTCTTGTCCATACTCTTCTCCTCTTTGATTAGTTTCTTCTTTCTTAGCCTTCACATCTCAGCACCACTGTCACTTCCTTAAGGAAGTCCCTGATTTCCTCCCAGAAGGCCTCCTTCCCCTCACTAATCAGCACCCTGTTATTTTCCAGGTTGCACAATTGGAAGTGATTACGTAAATATTATATGAGTTCTGCACTTATAGTTAGCACCAGATTGTAAAGTCCATGAATACAGGGATCACCTCTGTCATGTTCAGCACTGTACTCCTAGTGCAAAGAGTGGTGCCTGTTCACATAGTGAGTGCTTAGGAAGTATTTGTTGAATGAGAGACTAGACACACATCTGATTGAATCAGACGGTCAGGGTGTGTGGTCAAGAGCAAAGGTGCCAGCCTACCAAAGTCAGTGTGTTCAGTTAGGAAACTGTTTTGCAGCATTCAGGAACTCCACAGCATTGGTTACTATTTTTTGCTAGTAAGTCACATGATATGAATGTGAATGTGACAGTTTTTTTAAATTTAGAAGGCAGTATAAGTTTGGCTTGGTACTCATTAAGCTTGTTGTGATAACTTGGGGTTCTCCAGCTTATCCTTCAGATCTGGGCAAATGTTAGGACCATAGCCTTTCCCTTCAAGCCAGGATCTGCTCAGCTGTGCCTCTACCACCCCTCTTTCTGTCCTGATGGCAACAGGACAGCCCCACCGAGGGTAGGAGGTCTTCGCTATCTGGAAAGGCCCTCTGGGCTGAGTCCATCCAGTCCTGTCTTCACTCATTTGACAAACACTTTGTTAAGGTACCCACTACTCCCTGCCTCCACCACCCAGCCACGCACCTCAGGGAAAAGCAAACCTGTCCCCCCAGCTCTGGGTCTGATTGATCCATGGGAACTCTCACCTCCCCAGCAATGATGGGTACAAAAATGAGGAAGCTGGGTGTGGGAGGGTGCTTAGAGAGGCATTTCCTTGCTTTTAGGAGAAAGGCACAGAAAGCCACTGTCTCCCCAGCAGACATGGAGGAAGTACAGAGACGCCTGATGGCTTTAGGCAGCCAACTGTAGCTTCTGCAGAAGCTGAGGCCAGTAGAGCAGAAAGACCTGGGCCCTTTCTCAGACATATAATTAACCAACCCTACTACCTGACTTACCCCGAACTTCCTGTTTAAACTGGCTTGATTCTGGGGTTTGCTATTTGCATCAGACACCATGCTGATACCTTTTATCCCGCAAAGGGACATTCAGCTCTCACCTCTGCTTAGTTTGTCAGCAGCCACTTCTACCCCTCCCCCAACCACTGTCCTTGGCTCTAGGCATGACCAACTTTGTGCAGCTTACTTTTTCACCCCTCTGTTTGCAGTACCCTTTCAACCCCCATCTACCTGGGAAACTTCTACTCATTCCTCAGAACCCAGTTCAAGGGTCACTTAGTCTGTAAAGCCCCTTGACAGGGTTGAACAGAATCAAAAGCTTCCTGGAGGCCGGACACAGTGGCTCACACCTATAATCCCAGCACTTTGGGAGGCCAAGGTGAGAGGACTGCCTGAGTCCACGGATTCGAGACCAGTCTGGGTAACTTGGTGAGACCCTATCTCTACAGTATATCAAAAAATTAGCTGGGCGTGGTGACATGTGCCTGTAGTTCCAGCTACTTGGAAGGCTGAGGCATAAAGGATCTCCTGAGTCCAGCAGGTGGAGGCTGTGGTGGCTGGGAGTGTGCCACTGCCCTCCAGCCTGGGTGACAGAGTAAGACTCCTCCTCAAAAAAAAAAAAAAAAAAAAAGCTTCCTCATCTGGACCCTCCTATCATCCAGAGGTCTTTGTTTTCTGAGAATTCATTATCCTAGGTCCTTCAGAAGGTTGAGAATTCTGTCATAAGACAAAAATGTAAACTAATGAACAGACAACTTCTAATTTTAGTCCCCACTAAACACACAGTCCTCCATATTGAACTAGTTCAGGTGTCCACACCCTTCATGTCAAAGCTTGGTGAGATGGTCAGAAGTAGTCTCTCCCAGACAGCTGGATTTGATGCAAATTACAGGTAGTAGATCTGACTGCTAATTACAATTGCTAATCTTGCAAAAGAAGGAAAAGTTCCCAGAGCAGATGAAAGTGATACAGGGAAACCGTTAGAATCCAGCAGACCAGCAGATGACTGCCATTTTGAAGAAACTAATCTGACTGATGAAGCCTTTTAAGTATTTCATTGTGAGATCTTGAGTCCCTACTATGTATCAAGGCAATGTGCTAGGTGCTATAATTATATCCAAGAATAAGACAGACTTCCTGCCTAGATAGATAGATTTTTTTTTTGAGTTGAAGTCACTGTCACCCAGGCTAAGGTACAGTGGCACGCTCATTGCCATTGCAGCTGCGACCTGCTGGGCTCAGGTGATCCTTCCACCTCAGTCTCCCAAGTAGCTGGAACTACAGGCACGTGCCATCATGCTTGGCTAGTTTTTGCTTTATTGTAAAGATTAGGCCTCGCCAAGTTGCCCGGGTTGGTCTGGAACCTGTGAGCTCAGGCAATCGTCTCCCCTTGGCCTACCAAAGTGTTGGGATTATAGGCGTGAGCCACCACGCCCAGCATATATATA
>NW_007248545.1:0-1374 GCF_000164805.1 Carlito syrichta | reverse complement strand
TATATATATATATATATATATATATATATATACACACACACACCCCCCCCCCTATATATATATATATATATTTTTTTTTTTTTTTTTTTTTTTTTTAGTCAGGGTCTCACTCTGTCCCCAGGTCATCGACCTTCGGGACTCAAAGGATTCTTTCACCTCAGCCTCCCGAGTAGCTGGGATTATGGGAACCCACTACCATGCTTGGTTATTTTTATTTTTATTTTTTTTACTTTTATTTTTTGGTAGGGACAAGGTCTTGCTTTGTTGCTTAGGCTGGTCTCGAATTTCTGGGCTCAGGCAATCCTGCCTTGGCCTCCCAAAGTGCTGGGATTACAGGAGTGAGCCACTGTGCCCGGCATGCCTGCCTTAATTTTATATTCTTTTGAGTAAGATAGACAGTACGCAGGTACAAAAACACTATATAATTTCACATAGTAAAAAGTACTATGAAGAAAAAAAATGTAGGATCAAGGCAATATGAATGAGATTTCAAATTTGGCTAAAAAAAAATGTAATTTTCTGGGCCAGGCGTGGTGGCTAATGCCCAGAACTTTGGGAGGCTAAAAGGTCTTATTTAATTTTTTGATTTGCTGTAGAGATGATACCTAAGCTTGTCTTGAACTCCTGGGCTCAAATAATCCTCCCGCCTTGGCCTCCCAAAGTATTAGGATTACAGGCATGAGGCACCATGCCCAGTCAATAATGGCTAACATTTATTAAGTACCAAGCAATGGTCTAAGAACTTTACATAGGTACCTATCCCAATCCTTACAATCTTTGAGGCATGTATCACTCAAGACCGTGTTTTACAAATGAGGAAGCTGAGGTACAGTAAAGTCACACAGTGAGTGGCAGAACTGGTTTTTGCATCTAGACAGTCAGCATCCATGTCAGTTACCATCACATTACATTCTCAAAAACATTGGGGGATGGACTTGAGGCTATTTAAAATGTGCGGAAACCCTTCGAACACTCTTACTTAATCTCCCAGCAATTTAGGAGGCTGAGGTAAGAGGGTTGCTTGAGCCCAGGAGATGGAAGCTGCAGTGAGCTATCACTGCCAGCCTGGGCAACAGAGACAGACTCCTTTTTTTTGAGTTGGAGTCTCACTCTGTCGCCCAGACTGGAGTGCAGTGGCCGCTCCCGACCACCGAAGCCTCGACCTGCTGGGCTCCGGCGATCCTTCCTCCTCAGCCTTCCTAGTAGCCGGAACTACAGGCGCGTGCTACCATGCCCAGCTAATTTTTTTGATTTATTGTAGTGATGAGTTCTCACCAAGTTGCTCAGGCGGGTCTCAAACCCGCAGGCTCAGGCAATTCACTCACCTCGGCCTCCCAAAGTGCAGGATTACAGGCTGAGCCACTGAGCCCGGTT
>NW_007248544.1:329997-336516 GCF_000164805.1 Carlito syrichta | reverse complement strand
AACCAAAAAAAAAAAAAAAACCCCAAAACAAAACAAAGTCAGA
This sequence comes from Carlito syrichta, assembly GCF_000164805.1. NCBI lineage: Eukaryota > Metazoa > Chordata > Mammalia > Primates > Tarsiidae > Carlito > Carlito syrichta. The sequence goes on along the minus strand of NW_007248544.1, from coordinate 336,473 downwards.
CTCATCACACTGCCAAACATCAAAATGTACTACAAGGCTACATTAACCAAAAACAGCACAGTACTGGTACAAAAATAGATACATAGACCAGCAGAATGGAGAATCCAGAAATAAAACCAATGTCTTACAACCAGCTCTGACAAAGTTAACAAAAACATACACTGGAAAAAGGACATCCTATTTTATAAATGGTGTTGGAAAAACTGACTAACCACATACAGAAGAATGATGCTGGAATCACTCTTCTCACCATATACAAAAATTAACTCAAGATGTATTAATGACTTAAAATAAGCTGTCAGAATATAAAAATCCTAGAAGAAAGCCTAGGAAACACTCTTCTGGACCATTGGTCTAGGAAATTAATTCATGATCAAGACCTCAGAAGCAAATATAGTAAAAACCAAAATTGACAAGTGAGACCTAATTAAACTACAGAGCTCTACACAGTAAAAGAAGCCATCAACAGAGAAAATAGACTGCCTACAAAGTGGAAGAAAATATTTGCAAACTATGCATTTGCCAAAGGACTAATATCCAGAATTTATAAGGAACTCAAACAAATTGACAGGTGAGAAACAAATAACTCCATTAAAAAGTGGGCAAAAGACACTTCTCAAAGGAAGACACACAAGTATAGTACACCCATACAAAAGAACAAAATGATGTTTGTTTGTTTTGCAGTTACATGGATAGTGCTAGAGACCATAATTCTAAGTAAATTATCACAGCAACAGAAAACCGAATACTGCACGTTCTCACTTATATGTGGGAGTTAACACAGAATACACATGGGCATAAGGATTTCTCCTTGGTAAAAAAACAAAATTCAGATTTTGGCTATTTTGGCCACTTGCTTCTTCACTTAATAAAATACTGGTGAGGAAAAAAAGATTACTAGATTATCCCAGTGGCAGAAAGATAATAATGCAGACAGATTCTGTTCTGGCAACAACAAGACTGAAATAAACAAATAAATAATAAATGTTCCAAAATATTTCCTTATTCAAACTTTCAATAAAATGTGTTTACATACAGATTTTTATTGTTGCTTTGTACAAATTAATTTGATTAGCCAAGAAGAAAAAGACTAATTTATGTAGCTACATATGTAGTCCAAGCTTTTTCTGGCTATGGACTCATGGCTTTCTTTAGTTCTAGAAAATTCTTAGCTGTTAGCATCTACTTTTCTTCACTTTCTCTTTCTGGAATTCCTATTAGACATATATTTCACATCTCAATTCATCCTCAGACTCACTTCTCTTTCACATTATCCATCTCTTTCTGTGTAAACATTTTGTGTAATCTACTCAATTCTATTTTCCATTTCATTAACTGTAACATCAACTGTGTCTATTATTTTTCCACCTTATTAGAGACCTTTTTGAACTTTTAATCTGTAAAAAATTCATTTTCAAGCTTTTTAATGAGTTCTTGGCCATATTCATCCATACTAATTTCAAACAATTTTGTTTTTGTTCACAACCTCCTATTACTGTTTAATTTGGATTCCAGTACTTTTTAAAAAAATCTTTTCAAAGATTTATAAAATAATTTTATTCAAATCATTTGAACAATACTTGATTATTTCTAACTCCTCAGGTGTAATTCCTACCATTGCTGGGTATACATGAATTTCCACATGTGTTTTTAGTTTGGGGCTTGTTTAAGATCTTCTTGCCTAATAAATTGAATTGGTTTTGTTTCTTTGATTTTATCTTTTCCCAAACTCATCTCCATAGAGTTCCATAATTGCTTCAGTCTGACACCAGAGCCTACAGTTCAGAACTAGGTCTTATGTAAGAAGTTTGGAGACCCTGCCCTGTGAGGAAATCACAGCTCCAGGTCCTGTAGTAGTACACGGAGGTGTCATTGGAAATCCACTGGAATGAACAAGTAGCTTTCTTAGATCTTACTTTGCCAGGTCATTGCTATCACAGTCTCTGACATCACATAGGGTAAGTAACCTGTGAAACTCATGGTAGTGGGTTACATTTAGTGCTTCATGGAGTTTGGATACTGGGGTTAGCTCCTTTTTTCCAGTCTCAGGCCCTGCTCACCATCTGGGTTTTCATTCTGTTTTTGTTCAGCAGAGACTTTTATCTTAAATTCTGTGCTGTGAGCGAAACTGTATGTTTTTAAGTCCCTTTGTTCAACTCTCTGTGTTTCAAGTAAATAGGAAGACACTTTCCACCTTGCACTGTGTACTTAATTAACTGTCACTTTGACCATAGAGGAAAAAATTAGGATAAACATAATTCTTTTATTTCCTTCATCTATAATTTTCAGTTTAAAGTTTTATAGTTATGATAAAGAAAAGAAAGTAAAGTCTATTATTACATGAAATGATATACTTGCTTTAATAAATAACTAATTGCAACATCAAGATACAAGTATTCTAGGTAATGCAAGCGTCTGATGGATATTTGATTCCGTACTAGTACTGCCAAAAGAATGCAACTTTTAGGTATACCAATGGTGCCAAAAAATGTATACACATATACACATTTTAAGAGATGCTCATAGTAATCAGAAGTGTCTGGACGCCGATGGTAATGACTTTGAGCACCTCTTGTAATTGCAGAAGTCAAATGTGGCTTTCATTCATCTTATTGAGTATTACAATTTTAATACAGTTTTTTTTCCATTCTTATAATGTGTATACATTTTTTGGCACCCTCTGTGTATGCATGCATATTTATGAAAAAAACCAGAAGATATGTAGAAAATTACACACATTCCATTCCTCACATAGGATATGAACCTTTTATGGATCTCCACAACCCTATGTTAGGAGTCTTTAATTCTTTTAAATTGCTGGGTTTTGCTTGAGTTTCATAGCATAAACAAGGTCCTGGTCAAGTGAGGACTGATTCTTTAGCTCTACTGATTTTCAAAGACAAGTTCTGATTACCTGATTTTGTACCAAGCACCTGTTAAAATGTATCATTTTCCTGGCTAAAAAAGTGCCAGTGATTTCACATATGCACCGACAACAGCCCTCATATAAATCCTTGTCTACATATCAGTTTATTGTGAGCAAACTTTAATATGTTCAAAAACCCCAAGCCAAGTCAGCTCATTTCAGTATAAATAAACTTGTTTTTGTGCAAAGAGGTCAGTTTCTACATATAGGGTATATGATAGAATTTTTAATTCATTTTAAAAAGGAGAAATTTTCTTTCAATTCTTAATCTTAAGTATTCGATAGATTGTTTAAAAACAATATTGTCATGTTGGGTTTCCGAGTTTATTTAGAAGTCTCCATACTGGAACCCAGAGGCAAAATTACTGAGTACCTTCGCCAGGTGATAAAAAGCATGAGTAAGACATAAACAACTTCTCTCCTAGACAATTTTATAATATAGTGATTTTATGCTATGTGATGAAACTCTTTTAAATCTGTTCCTCTCTGTGTCATGGTTTTGAAGCTATCCCCTTAGGACAATGCCTTGTACATATTGTGGCCTCCATAAATACGTATGTAATGTGTGTGGCACTGCTAGAAACTCAAGACAGCTCAATCTTGCTTAAGACATCTTTAAATAGCTGAAGAAAACTCTCTTTATAGTATAGTCTGTATCTACATGAATGAAGAGTACAAGTCGCTAAAGTCAATCTTAGTGGCATTTAGAAATACTAGTGTGCTTAAATTCCAAGTGAACTTGTAAACTAGTCTCTACTACTTAATATTTCTAATTGGAAGATTCGAAATCTGCTCTTTTTGAAGACTCAGTGAAAAATATATCACATTTTTAGGCATTTGTGTGACTGACGTAGCTGACACAAATCTTTTTTGAATTAATAAATATGATTATTTTTACACTACATGGAAACAGCTACATATATTAGTCTTTTTCTTCTTGCTTGGGCATAGAAGGGCAAGAAACTCAGATAAAGAAACTGGTGGGGTAACTCCATATTCCTTTTTCCCATCTGTCTAGTTTGTCTTCAGACTGAGAGAGATTGACTAGAAAATGGAAAATGAAGTTTAGATGAACAGATGTGTAAATAGCAACGCCTGTGGCAATCACAGAGCACCTAAGAGGAGACTCACAAAAAGAGAATTAAGATGAGATTTGCCATTACTAGCTATACACTATATGCCAGGCCCAGTATATGAGGGCATAACACCTATTTTCCAGCAAAAGAGCTGACATAGAGTGAAATGAAGCAGAACTTCCACCCCAGGAGAAAAGCAGTATCAGTTAAGAATGGGCCACCCTGTGAATTTAGAATCTATCATACTCAGTGATCTATCACAGAAACAAAGAACAGAGTACCATAAGTTCTCACTCATAAGTGGACCTTGAACAATTATCATAAAACTACAAGAAAGGGATTGGCAGTAGTGGGAAACTGTCAGGGGAGGGGGTGGGATTGGCAGTTGAGGGAAACTGCTAGGGGAAGGAGGGGCACACCTCATCAACAAGGATATCTGCATGATCAGTGTTTGTATACCTAACCCTGAATTGTACTCCATGTCTTTATAATAATAATTTTTAAAATAAATAAAATAAAATTTAAAAAAAAGAACTGGCCATACTGAATGTCTAGCAGTGCTACATTTATTCTACATGTATTTATGGGGGACATAATGTGTACAAGGCACTATTCCAGGCCCTGGAGAACCTGGGGTACCTGAAGTCCTGTTCCTCTGGAGCTAGCTTTCCAGTAGAATAGTTAGGGCTCTGGGTCTGGGGATATCTGCAGTGATTAAGATCAGAGTCCAAAGAAAGAAGCCAATGACTTCAAAAACCAAGTTAGGTTAAAAACCAAAGGTGGGTACAAACATCAGAGATGACTCCAGTTCCTCAAAAGAGAAAGTTCAAATTCATGTAGCAATAAGGTAGATCTCTATTTTCCCAGGAGAAGAGATAGGAGCTTGTCCATGATCAAGGGAATATCAACTCAGTGGCCTTCTTGCTCTTAGAGTTATACTCTACCCAGGCTTTTGAGACAGAATTGCTCTCTTGTCTCAGGAGAGATGGACATCTGTAGGCAGCCTCTCTTCCAGTAAGTCTGTGGTATTACCTTACTGATTAGAAATAAAGGGTTTAAAAGTGAATCACTTTAGCCTTATCATAGTTACTTAGATCCAAACCAGGCACAGTGTTTCAGATCATGAAAGGACTATCTTTTGCCAACTTATGGGGAAACTGCTGATTTAGTTCTTTGATGAGTAAAAACCATCAAATGTTGATTTTTAACTAAATCTAAACAGCTGGTGGCAGGGACAACATATGTAATAGGGTAGTCTTAATTCTCATTCAGAAGGCATTTTATATCCAAAATCCATCACCATGCATATACAGCCAAAGTTAGGAAGGAAAAGTGTTATTAAGTATAAACCAAATCAGGAATATATGCTGAAGCTAAAAGATTTCTTGAGACATGGAAATAATGCTGGAAGAAACCCAGACCCATTCAAAGGAAAGAGGACCATGCATTTATGCCATAGCAGAGTGCTCCTGATAACAAATGCTATTTCTTGTTTTCATATATTTCTTCTTTCCTATTATGCTAGAACACATAATTTCAGGAAGCTAATCATCTCCAGGCAAGATGAAGGGAGCAGTAGAATGAAATGAAACAAATTTGGACTTCAGAGTCAGACCGATTTGGGTATGAATAACCACATACTAGATAACATGGTCAAATTACACAACTACTCGGAGCCTCAATGTTCTAACCTATAAACAAAGATATTGATACCATATCATAGGATTTTTGTATTAAATGAACAAGTCTCTCTCTCCTGTCCTCTCTTTCTTTGTGTGTCTCATATACATATACATAACAAACATACACAAACACATATACACAGAGAGCAACAGTTAATCAGCCCCATTCTATTCACTCAGAATCTTGTGCATACTGTTATATAACTTTTAAAGTATTTGTTGTAAATTTACCTTCCCTACTAGATTGAGAGTGCTTTAGGGACAGAACACATATCTTACTATCTTTTTGTCATGAGAATACAGAAAGTTCTTGGTACAGAGTAGGTAAAAAAAAGTTACTTTGTGCCTTTGTTTTCTAAAATGTACAGTGTTCGTATCATAAGAGCCATCTTCTCCATTTACTATGATAGAAAGTGAGAAAAAGGGAAAGGCAGCACCGAGTTCCGATATTCCATTTGTGCACATGCAAAACCTTTTCTTTCTTTTTTCCCAAAAGTAATATTACAAAAAGAGGCTCTTCTATTTATACTTTCTGCTTATCCTTGTTTCGTGCCTACTCTTTCCTCTGAACTAGTATCTTGGTTCTCCAACATTGGGTCAGGCAGCTGAGAGCAGACAGCAGGTATTTCATAATGTCAACCAAAGAAGCAGTGGATGAAGAAGAAAAAGATTTACTTTCTCACTTCCAGAGAACCAACGTGGAGAAAGGGCATGGGGTTTCCTTCTGTGGTGTGACTCAATATATAGCTGGTATTAGAGGACTTCAGTTTAGCCTAAGCAACAGCCACTAAA